>NW_024466163.1:0-11000 GCF_017591425.1 Ochotona curzoniae | reverse complement strand
AGCTGGACAGGAAGCATAGCAGCTGCGGAATGAAACAACACTCACATGGCTGTAACAGCTTTGCAGGTGATGTCATCAGACTCTGTGCCACAATGCCAGCCCATATAGCAATAACCTTTAAAAAAAAAAAAAGAAATATCGTGCCTGGCACGATAGCCTAGCAGTTAAAGTCCTCGCACTGAATGTGCCAAGATCCCATATGGGTGCTGGTTCTAATCCCAGCAGCACCGCTTCCCATCCAGCTCCCTGCCTGTGGCCTGGAAATGCAGTCGAGGACAGCCTTGAGACCCTGCACCTGCATGGGAGACCCAGAAGAAGCTCCTGGCTCCTGGCTTAGGATTGGCTCAGCTCCAGCTGTTGTGGCCGCTTGGGGAGCAAATCAAAGCATAGAAGATCTTCCTTTCTGCCTCTCCTCCTGTATATATATCTAGCGTTGCAACAAAAATAAATAAATCTTGTAAAAAAAAAAAGGACAAAGAAATAAGATTGGGGGTGTATTGGGTGCACCTGAATACAATTAAGAGGATTAGCTCTCAAAATACCAATTTTCTTTATAAAACTTTATTCTACTATCGGCACTTTACATGATCTTGAGCCTCACAATGCAACATTGCTGTCTGTGGACACAGTGTTGCACAGCAAATTCTAGGTCCAATGCACTCACTCTGCGTAAGTGTAAACCATATGAGCAATGACTCGCTCGTCCGCAGACTCCCAGGTTTCAACAAAAACTGTTCTACACTGCTTCTGCCAGCTGAATTATTTTAGAGACTATATGTGAGTTGGAGCATACATTCTTCATCTTTCTGAACTGGTTCTGTTCACTTGCAACGACATCAGCATGGCAGTCCGAGAGCCCATCACTTGTTTCTGAAGTAGGGACCACGGTAGCGATTCTCTTACAAGATCATGCTGTGGATGAAACAGGAGTATAGGTTGAAGTACTAATAATGACTTTTGCTGAATCAGTTATGCAATTACTCTTATTGTCACACTAACTCTTCTATGTATACTTGATACATAAAGAAAAGCAGCTACTGTCCCTTCTTACCCCAGAGCTTTGTAAAAACAGGATGCAGTATTCAAGTGGAAAATCTTCATGAAATGTGGTCCCTCATTCACAAAAGGATCACAACAGCCCCAGTCAGAGTGCTGACCCCGACATTTAAGCTAGGTAAGATGCTGTTCCGGCAAAGCAACCGCAAAATTGCAGACACAACAACTGGATCTTCATTTTCTACTAATTTGCCCATCAGGACATCCCTCTCTTTGATTAAACTCTGTGTTAGAAGCAAACAAAGGTGTTTAACCTGGAGCCACCCATCCTGCCAGTCTGAAAGGATTTGCTGGGAAAAATCTGAACTGTTTCTAATTAGAAATTTGCTTCCAAACAACTTAAGAAAGAAAATCGGATTCTATTCAGCAATTAATTAATGATGTTCAGAAACATTAGTAAGGAATAGTCATGCAAAGATACCTTTGTAATCATGCAAGAATATAAAAACAAAGCAAGCATCAACAGGAAATAGTTTTGTAAATGAAACCTCAAATTGTATACATTTGCATTTTATTCATGAAAATTACTTCCTGAAATTACTATGAAGCATGAATATTAGGTTCAGTAATCATGTATTCAAAACACCAGCTGTGTGAGAAAGACAGCAGCTAAGAGAAGGGACACTGCAAGTGCTCTTAATGGGCTAATTATTTCCTCCTATGTAGTAATTCTAAATTTCAGTCTGAGTGTGAATCAGCTTTGCTTTGGGATAGGCTTAACGTTAGCGTGAAAAATATAAAAGAACAGATAATGTAAAAATAAGCAAGTATGCTCTGTCCCGTAGCTAGCTGTCATTCTGCATATTGTGTGAATATTGTGTCCCTGCATTTGTGGTGCAGTCCATTCATGTTTGTCAAGATTGTTGCAATATCCATGGCATCTATTCCCATCTCTTCTCCCCTCCTCTTAGAAGCCTTTGCACCTGCCCATCCTCATTCTGATGACTGAAGTCCACTGATCCCTGGGCTTTCTGTGCTACTCATGGCACCTGCTTTCTTATTCATGCACCTCCACTTCTGACCTCTTAACCCCTTACTAGTCAGTTGGCAATAGCTCGGTCAACAGTGCCCTGACATCAGCACTATTTCCTCTTGAAGTCAAGGTGGACACCCAGACTGATTATTACAAGCGCAAACACAGGAATGCAACTGATTATGGAAGACAAGTCCATTCAAAGACTTCTAAAAGGAGACAGTCTAGAAAATACTGAACTTAATGATCCTCAAAGCTGTCAAGCTCAACAGAAACCAAGCAGAGCCTAGGCTTTCCTCTCTGTCTCTCCTCCTCTCTGTCTATCTGACTTTCCAATAAAAATGAAATAAATATTAAAAAAAAATTTATCTCTCAGGCCTGGCGCACTAGCCTATTGACTAAAGTCCTCACCTTGCAAATGCTGGATGCCAATGGATGCCTGTTCTAATCCCAGTGGCCATACTTCCCATCCAGCTCCCTGCCTGTGTCCTGGGAAAGCAGTTGAGGACAGCCCAAAGCCTTGGGACCCTGCACCCGCATGGGGGACCTGGAAGAAGTTCTTGGCTCCTGTCTTTGGATCAGGGTAGCTCCAGCTATTGTGGTCATTTGGGGAGTGAACCAGCAGACAGAGGTTTTCTTCCTGTCTCTCCTCTTCTCTGTATATTTGACTGTACAGTAAAAATAACCATTAAAAAAATCCATCTCTCTCATCATAGCACTATCTTTCAAATTAAAATTTTAAAAAGAATAGCATCGGGCCCGGTTCAGTGGCCTAGCAGCTAAAGTCCTCACCTTGAACATGCCAGGATCCTATATGGGCACCAGTTCTAATCCTGGCAGCTCCACTTCCCATCCTGCTCCCTGCTTGTGGCCTGGAAAAGCTGTAGAGGACAGCCCAAAGCCTTAGGACCCTGCACCCACGTGGGATACCCAGAAGAAGTTCCTGGATCCTGGCTTTGGATCAGCATAGCATCGGCTGTTGCACTCACTTGGGGAGTGAATCATCGGATGGAAGATCTTCCTCTCTGTGTCTGCTCCTCTCTGTATATCTGACTTTCCAATTAAAAAAAGAATAGCATCATCTTGCCTCCTTACAATGTACTTACAAATTTTAACCTATTTAACCTTCACATTTGCCGGAGTCCAGCTCCAGCTGAGTTCGGAACTCGCGAAGGGTGCGTAGATGAGGCGCAAAGAAAGAAAGAGAAAGAAAGAGACGGACCACTAGTAACTCTTCATCATCATAATGGACTACGCACAAAACTGTCCACTTTATTTATACAAAATCAGTCAAACTCTGGCTCAGGCTTTTTACGTCACGCTCAAGCAGGGGTTTCTAAGGATAACTCTGCCATTTGTTTCACCTAAGGCTAGGTTGCTGTTCATCTGGCACCTGGCGCCTGGCTAGGAAAAGGTTTTCAACAGATGATGCATATCAGTCAGTAGCACATTCCTACCACAATTGGTCTTGAGATAGTCAAGGAAGGAAGGGGCCTAAAAGATCAAAGAAAGAGGGAAAGAATAGATTCCCACTACACCTGAAGACAGAACACCCTTCATTAGCACAGGATCAAAAGGGGGGTTAGCACCCTTGATTAGCATATTGCCACAGGATGCAGCCCTAACAGCGACAGTAGCTCTTTGGCTAAAAACGGCACCAGCAACATTAGCTTCTAAGTTCCTATTGATATTTAACAGTAACTCCGCAGAGGCAGACAATGCCTAAATAGATTCCAGAATACTCAGCTGGGTTGTCCGGTGTCCATGCAAAGGGAGGCAGAGCTGCATTCAGGTGTTGTAGAGACATCCACCGGGCCTTGCCACACAGCGGGAAGTTCCTTGCAACCTTGCCTGCAATGGAGCCATGCTCTTCACACCTTCCTGTCTTCCACACCCATCACACGGACCCCAGCATCTCCCCCTCTCTTATTATTAAGTTGGAGGGTGCGGAGTTCTCTGCCAGTGGCTTGAATTGTGGAGCTCAAACGTCGGAAGATGACTGGGCCAAAAAACAATACCAAAGGGAGAAAAATTAGTGTGATTCCTAAATTCATAAAAAATGAGTAGGAGGTCTTATCAGAAATAAAAGATGAAAGAGATTGCAAGAAATGGTTAGTAACGCCTCCCGCAGAGAGAGCCTGAAGATGAGAGTGAGAAATGGCAGAGATCTGGGCATGTAATTCCTGAATGCTAAGGCTAGTAGATGTGTCATTCCATACACCTTGGAGATGAGCCTTAACATTACTCCAAGGGACATGCGAGTCATTTTAAGGAAGGGGAGTGACACAAATCCATATGTAAATACTATGGCAAGTAGTACCAAACCTGGTTTTTAAATGTTAAGTTTCAGTGCCAATATAAATATCTGCTTCTTCTAATGCACCAATCTTGACCTCTAAATCTATCAACACTTTCCTATGAACTTATTGCCCCAGCTGTAAGAGGTCCAGTAAGGGTAACAAATGCAGTCAGGCCCAAATATAAACCACAAAGCATGGACAAAGTTGTTGAAAACAATTCCAAAGCATAAAGATCAGCATCATACCATGGTTCAGTCAAATTTACAGTTAACATTACATATAAGGACCTTCTCAAGACACCAAAAGTACCAGGCATAAGGTTAGAATTAAGACAATTAGTGACAACACACTTAGTACAAGTTACAGTGTATACAGAGCCATCTCAGAAAAGCGAGAGGGAGCTTAAGGCTCCATCTTGTAAGGGAGGAATATTACTTATCAGCAGTCCTTTTGGAAGTAGCTTGAGTCCTGCGCGGGGATGTCTTCGGTGGCTGAGGGTGGTCAGCAGATGTACATGTGATGTGTCCTCGTGGCAGGTGTTGATCTTCTGCGCATACTTGGCCTTTAAAACAGTTCCAGGTGAAAGTGTCCATTGACCTCAGCAAGGGTAGCACTGAGGCTAGTGGAACTCTTTCTGTTGTTATGGCCAGAGGGAAACAAGAAGGAGAGATAGCACCAGGGTTCCTCCTGGTACCTAGGTCACTACTCTTCCTCTGGGCCTCTAGGAAATTGGGCTGTAAAGGCAGTCTTTGGGATGTCAGGTTTATAAGTTAGCCATACCTATGTAAATTCTGGAGATCTACCTGTATATTCTGAGAGGCCTTTTGGAGTTTCAGAGAGGAAGTAGAAGAGAAGTGAAGAGAAAGCTAATCACTCTTAGTAACAACATCAGGTGAAAACTATTAAATAATAAATTTAAAATAAAGATACTGGCTTAAATAGTACATTGAAAAGACAGTGAGAATATACCATGAGTAACCTGGCTATTAAGTTAACTTGAGCACAAACGTGTGGATGACTGAAAACATTTTCAATGACAGTCTGAGGCTTAAATTATGTGAGCCAAAAGCAACCTTAATTTAGGAAAAAGCAATAAAATAGTTTCAGTAATGATCTAAGATCTTAGACATTTTGAAATTATAAATTGGTTAGAATAACCTGTTGCTTGTACTATAATAAGTTTGCATGGTTATTCAGATGGTTTCTCATCTGATCTCAAGGAACATTGAGACCAAACAGTAAAACACACACACTCCCCCTCCCCCCTTTTTTTTAACTATAGAGGACTGTAAGAGTATAATTTCAAGCAATTTTAACAAAAAGACATACAGCAAGACAGACATAGGTGGCCACCACACTCATTCAATTTTAAATAGCTAATGAGGGTCTCATATGGACCCTGACTCAAGAAGTTGTGTTGTATCCAGCCCTCTTGAGTCCCAGATGAGGATGAGTACTCAAAACAAGCAAATTTGGATGATGATGTAACTGTATATAGGCAGAGGTCAGTGCAAATCCTGTGAGCCAGGAAGCCAGGACTGGCAGTGGGGCCGTGTAAATCATCACGGTGGCCTCCCCAGATGACCAAGCCAGGCTCCAGAACACAGGATGGCTACTACCCTCTGACTGAGGCCTCCAAAATGTTACAAAATGCATGACAGATCATGTCAGATACATTTAGGATTTACTGAGGTGACTTTATAAACCAAGCTTGGTGATAGCAGTACCTATTAAAAAATTAGTAAGAGAAAAGTCAACAATGATAACTCAGTCTGAATTGAAACCCTGAGAGAAAAAAAAATTGGTCATTATCGAATACCCTGATTTTAGTTATCGTAGCAATATAGATTAACCCAAGAGATATGCAGTCAACAGCCTAGACATATTTGCAAAACTGTAAACATTTATCCTTCTCTGGCTTTTTGTTGTTAAGTATTACCTGTCCTGGTACTGTTGGAAATATAGAAATTTGAATTAGACTTCTGCAAAAGAAAATTTTTTTTGTAGTATATATTGATGACAAAATTTTACCCCACTTGGCATCTGACAGTATCTTTAATACAATCCAAATGCCTACTCAGTTGTATCTACTAAGTAAAACTTTTGAATTTTTAAAATGCATAAAGGATGTCAAGATTTATAACATCTAGTTGAAATAGAATCTCGTTATATAACACAATATAGATGAGATGTAATTATTGGCATTAAGTGATCACTTTAAATACCTATAAAATAAGTACATAACTTTTATCAATCTGAAGCAATGTGAACATACTGAAAGGCAGAAAACACAAAGATCACTTCAACATAGAATCTTATATGCTGAGACACTTCAACAAAGTCAGGTCTGGAGTTCACTGGAGCTAACTAAAGGAGGTAATCATTAATTAGATAAAAACAATTAAGAGGAGATGTTATAATAATATGTGCTTTCAAAACTTTGTTGTAATAACAGAGGATCAGACTTTAATTCCATGAAGCAATAATGAACATTTTAGAAAACGCTGCAAACACTATTTTAAAGTCAATATATTTAAATATAAAGACTAGCAGATAAAAGCATGGGTGCATCCAATACCTGGAAAAAATTTAACAGTGGATTAGATGTTACTTTGATTCCAATTTATGTTTGGTATAAATGTTACACTTTTAAAGGAATGTCTTAAACAATACCTTAAGAGTTATATTCATAAAATTCAAAAATTCAATATAAAGATTCAATAGAGTTAAAAAGGAGATGTTAACTATGAGAAAACATTATTTATAAAGTACAAGATGTTAGATATTTTTCTGTGGACCCAGGTTAGTTTATCTCCTACCCTGCTGCTTTTGGCTAAAAAAGGTTGGAGGTGGTAGGCTTGACAAAGGAAAAAAAAAGTAAAAGGTCCTGGAGAAACTGCATCTGTGGGCTGAGTATCCTAACAGAGAGGGGGGGGAGGAGGTCAGGGAGTGATTGTACCTGCTGGAGAGAAGAGAGTCTAACCCTGAAGTTGCTGGGCAGGAGGAGGAACTTCAGTAGAGGATGCTTGCCGCTGCAAAATGTAAATTGGGCAAGGATGCCTAATCAGTCGATCTGGAATCCACATCAGCAAGTCCGTGACCTGTGGAAAAATGAAAGCATTCCCTCCTCCAAATTTTAAGAGGAAATTGGGTTCTTTCCATTGGTCAGTAAGGATATTTTCAAAATCTATGATTAGAGAAACTATTTTGTTAGATGACCCATCTGTAAAGACTAAAGAAGCAGGTTAAGGAAACAAAAAGGGATTAAAAACAAAGGAGTTAAGGAACAAATCTTTTGAAATATTACCGGATGACTTTTAACAAGATTTTTAGTTAAATGGTATGAAATTGTACCCACAAGGGTTAAGAGTGCTATTTGTCATGTCTCATCCTTGGATATTAGATAACTAAGCTGTTAAGAGCTATAAGGAATAATTATTTAATTTACATCTTTGCAAAAAGGCTCCTATTCCTATGATATCTCTTAATAATTAAGGTGGAGACCAAAGCACAATAAGGAGTAATAACCTTTTTATACATGGAAAGGAGATGCAGCCACTCTAAAGACCCTTGTTGTCACAAACATCCAGTTGGGGTATGAACAGTAGGTAGTATAATTAATTGCCAAGGAGAATACCAACTTTTAATTAGCATTTCCATAATCAATATTAGATTTTAAGTCTGTTATTCTTCTATAGGCACAGCGTGGGTAAGATATTGCTTTCTTTTAAACCTCTGATTGCTTAGGGCCCGAGACTGACCCCGCCAGGAGTTTCCTGACCACAGCTGCTGGCCATCATGATCAATTTTAGATTTACATTTACATACTTTTGCCCAATGTAAGCCTCTGTGACATTTAGAATTTATCTTAGAGCATTGATCCTTAACAGTGTCACATTTTTGAGCTCCGCATTGTTTTAGGAGGTGGCTAGGTTTCCCACAGTTAGAACACTTAGCATTCATTTGCTTCTGAATAGCAGTGGTTTGAAACCTTGCAGGGTGAGTAGGGTGTTTGAAAGTCCCCATGTTACCAGAGGCCTTTAGATAACCCATAAGTTGTTGGCCAGATTTTTGGGTATTTGATTTCCTACAATCTTTCCATGTATGTCCCAATTTGCCACAATTATGACATTTAGATCTATTTTGCTTTAAACCATTGCTTAATGTAGCACTCATCATTTTAGTTTTGTATCTTTCAGAGCCAATATCCATACATGCCCTCATTACTTGGGGGGCCCAGGACAGGGCCCATCTCTCGTTTCCCTGCATCTCACCCTGTACAGACTGTTTACTCAATTTAGATCGACTGCGAGGCAATAGAACTGTCCCATTCTTGTGGAATTTAGACTGACAAGCCTTTTGCCAATGAAATCCCTTCTCACACCGCGGACAGACAGTGCGAGGAATATTTAAATTGAGTTTAGGAGTGTCCATATAAGTTTTTTCCTGTTTGAAATTTTGGGATGAGTTTCTGGCAGGACAGCTGTGGCTGAAATGCCCTACTCCACCACAAGAATAGCAATTGTTTCTTTTTCTATTTCTTTGATTGCCTCTTATGTTCTTTAAAATCTGAGTAGCAGTTTGACCCTGAAGAGCTGCAGCGATAGTTAACGCTTTCGTATAAGATGGAGTTACTTTGTTGTGCCGGTTTTTTGAAACCCCCAGATAATCATCAAGTCTGAAGTCGGTGCTGAGGCAAAAAGGTGGTTTATTCAGGTTAGCCTAGGTAACCCAGCGACCTCCCCCAGCCCAGCATGGCTGAGCGGGGGAGGGGCAGCCGCAGCCAAGGCTGCAAGGATGCACAAGGAGGACCAAAGAAGCACGAGCCAGCAGCCAAGGGAAAAAGGCCGCGAGCCCAAGCCCCCCAGTTCTTATACATCTCAGGCTATTAATTATACAGTCATGATTTAGTAGGCTTCTATTGGTGGGTTTGAAACAAGCAATTTTCAAAAAGTATAAATCGATGAGCTATTGGCCTGTGAATCTTATCAAACACCAGGTACCTCCTTCCTGAGGAGTGGTCTGCCTACGTGACCTGCCAGGTGTCCTGCCGGGTGTCACGTAGACTATCAGGCCTGAGGTTCACACAGCCCCCAGCCAAGCCATTAAGGCAGAATCACAAAAGGCAGAAAACGCCTAGGTTCTTCAACTTCAGCACAAGCTCGAACATAGTCTGACAAATCTCCTGTCCTTCTCACTGGCTGAATTAAGGTTTGGCAAGTTGGAGTAGCATTTTCAAAGGCTAGCTGTTTAACTATGAGATCTGTAGCTGTATTGTTAGTTACTGTCCGGCTGACGGCCTCGGTGAGTCTAGTTACAAAATCTGCAAAAGGCTCCTCAGGCTTCTGCTTAACATTTACAAAACCTGGAGACTTTTGATCTGGAGATGGCAAGCGTCTCCATGCTCCTAGTGCCAGGGAGGAGATAAGCTGTAATGTCTCCTTAGGCAGAGTAAGTTGTTCTGAAACACCAAGATGAGTGCCCTGTCCTAAAAGCATGTCAAAGGTAAAAGAAAATTTGCCATGCCTCACAGATCTCTGAGACTTTACTTCTGCTTTAGCTAATTCCTCATATTCCATTTTCCACAAAAGGAAGTTTCCTCCTGTGAGGCAAGCCTTGGCAATCTGAAACCAATCATAAGGAGTCATCCACTTTGCTGCTAGGCTCTCCACTATTGCCATAGTGTATGGGGAGTTTGGCCCGTAGTCAGAGACAGCATGCTTTAGTTCTTTAATAAGCTTGTGAGGCAACGGTTCCCATTCAGGATCATCGCATTCATAGACAACAGGAAAACAGAAAAAATCACCTTCTTTATGTGCCTGCTGCATTGCCCCACTAAAGCCAATCTTTGCTGGATCTGGTCTTGCTGGAAGGGGCTCACAAGGCTTAGCAGAATACCTTGAGGGCTTATCATCAACAGCAGGAGACCTTTTATCATGTAACTCAGCCATTTGCCCCTTTTCACAATCTCTAACTCCTGATCTAAATATTTCTGGTTTTAAAAAATCTTCTTCCTCATCTGTTAAACTTTCCTGACCAGTTTTACAATATTTTACATTATCTTCAGGACAGATACTTTCCATTGAGCTATAGCTAAGGCCTAAGCTTCCCTTATGAGGATCAAGAAGGGGAGTATGTTCTCCCTGCTGAGCTGAAGGCACGGGATAAGGCTCAGGTCCCACATCTAGTGCCTGCCGTAAAACGTTCCAAATGGCATATGCAGAGGATGGCATGCCCACTCGTCCATTACTCCGATACCACCTTTTCATATCATTCCCTACCTGGTCCCATGTGTTTAATTCTAAAGTGCCCTGCTCAATAAACCATGGGCTAACTTTTTGTACAAATTGTAAAAATTCTAATAATTGCTTCTTGCTAACTTTAATGCCCTTCCTATGTACGGTATGTTTAATAATATCAGCATATAAACTTCTTTCACTAGAATCGCTCTGGCCCATTTTTACAGCACAGAGGGTACACAACTTCTCAATATAAGTTCTGACTATTCACCCCTCCTAACCTGACCTTCTGTCAGGGGGCCTGCAGCACCCTGGGTGAAGTCCTATCCATGCCGCAAAGAGAAAGAAAAGACCTACCTTTATCGAGTCCCTGTTCAGGCGCCACTTGCCGGAGTCCAGCTCCAGCTGAGTTCGGAACTCGCGAAGGGTGTG
>NW_024466162.1:0-22779 GCF_017591425.1 Ochotona curzoniae | reverse complement strand
CTCCACGTTCAGCGAGAACATCAGCGCCAACGCAGTTTTCAGCTACCTTTGAAAACCATGGTTCTGGCACCATTTACAACACGAAGTACATGTTAGCTATAGGGAAGAAAAACACAATGCGCTGAAATGCAGCTTATTGCGTATTCCGCACAAAGTAATGATCTAGCTGCTCCTTTGAAATGCAGACAACTCCACGTTCAGCGAGAACATCAGCGCCAACGCAGTTTTCAGCTACCTTTGAAAACCAAGGTTCTGGCACCATTTACAACACGAAGTACATATTAGCTATAGCGAAGAAAAAGCACAATGCGCTGAAATGCAGCTTATTCAGTATGCCGCACAAAGTAATGATCTAGCTGCTCCTTTGAAATGCAGACAACTCCACGTTCAGCGAGAACATGAGCGCCAACGCAGTTTTCAGCTACCTTTGAAAACCATGATTCCAGCACCATTTACAACACGAAGTACATGTTAGCTATAGGGAAGAAAAACACATTGTGCTGAAATGCAGCTTATTGACTATTCCGCACAAAGTAATGATCTAGCTGCTCCTTTGAAATGCAGACAACTGCACGTTCAGCGAGAACATCAGCGCCAACGCAGTTTTCAGCTACCTTTGAAAACCATGATTCCAGCACCATTTACAACACGAAGTACATGTTAGCTATAGGGAAAAAAACACAATGCGCTGAAATGCAGCTTATTGAGTATTCCGCACAAAGTAATGATCTAGCTGCTCCTTTGAAATGCAGACAACTCCACGTTCAGCGAGAACATCAGCGCCAACGCAGTTTTCAGCTACCTTTGAAAACCAAGATTCTGGCACCATTTACAACACGAAGTACATATTAGCTATAGGGAAGAAAAAGCACAATGCGCTGAAATGCAGCTTATTCAGTATTCCGCACAAAGTAATGATCTAGCTGCTCCTTTGAAATGCAGACAACTCCACGTTCAGCGAGAACATCAGCGCCAACGCAGTTTTCAGCTACCTTTGAAAACCAAGGTTCTGGCACCATTTACAACACGAAGTACATGTTAGCTATAGGGAAGAAACTCAGAATGTGAAACTGCATCACAATGGAAAACCCGCTTCGAACGAAATCCCACATTTCTCAAAAAGTGTCTAGAAAACACAATGCGCTGAATTGCAGCTGAATGAGTATTCTGCACAAAGTAATGATCTAGCTGCTCCTTTGAAATGCAGACAGCTCCACGTTCAGCGAGAACATCAGCGCCAACGCAGTTTTCAGCTACCTTTGAAAACCAAGGTTCTGGCACCATTTACAAACACGAAGTACATGTTAGCTATAGGGAAGAAAAACACAATGCGCTGAAATGCACCTTATTGCGTATTCCGCACAAAGTAATGATCTAGCTGCTCCTTTGAAATGCAGACAACTCCACGTTCAGCGAGAACATCAGCGCCAATGCAGTTTTCACCAACATTTGAAAGCGAAGTTTCTGGCACCATTACAACGCTGAGTACATGTTCGCTCTAGGGAAGAAACACAGAATGTGAAACTGCATCACAATGGAAAACCTGCTTCGAACGAAATCCCACATTTCTCACACAGTGTCTAGAAAACACAATGCGCTGAAATGCAGCTGAATGAGTATTCCGCACAAAGTAATGATCTAGCTGCTCCTTTGAAATGCAGACAACTCCACGTTCAGCGAGAACATCAGCGCCAACGCAGTTTTCAGCTACCTTTGAAAACCAAGGTTCTGGCACCATTTACAACACTAAGTACATGTTCGCTATAGGAAAGAAACTCAGAATGTGAAACTGCATCACAATGGAAAACCCGCTTCGAACGAAATCCCACATTTCTCACACAGTGTCTATAAAACACAATGAGCTGAAATATGGCTTATTGGGTATGCCGCACAAAGTAATGTTCCAGCTGCTCCTTTGAAATGCAGACAACTCCACGTTCAGCGAGAACATCAGAGCCAACGCAGTTTTCAGCTACCTTTGAAAACCAAGGTTCTGGCACCATTTACAACACTAAGTACATGTTCGCTCTAGGGAAGAAACACAGAATGTGAAACTGCATCACAATGGAAAACCCGCTTCGAACGAAATCCCACATTTCTCACACAGTGTCTAGAAAACACAATGCGCTGAATTGCAGCTTAATGAGTATTCCGCACAAAGTAATGATCTAGCTGCTCCTTTGAAATGCAGACAACACCACGTTCAGCGAGAACATCAGCCCCGAAGCCCTTTTCAGCTACCTTTGTAAACAAAGGTTCTGGCACCATTTACAACACTAAGTACATGTTAGCTATAGGGAAGAAATACACAATGCGCTGAAATGCAGCTTATTGAGTATTCCACACAAAGTAATGATCTAGCTGCTCCTTTGAAATGCAGACAACTCCACGTTCAGCGAAAACATCAGCGCCAACGCAGTTTTCAGCTACCTTTGAAAACCAAGGTTCTGGCACCATTTACAACACGAAGTACATGTTAGCTATAGGGAAGAAAAACACAATGCGCTGAAATGCACCTTATTGCGTATTCTGCACAAAGTAATGATCTAGCTGCTCCTTTGAAATGCAGACAACTCCACGTTCAGCGAGAACATCAGCGCCAACGCAGTTTTCACCTTTGAAAACCAAGGTTCTGGCACCATTTACAACACGAAGTACATATTAGCTATAGCGAAGAAAAAGCACAATGCGCTGAAATGCAGCTTATTCAGTATGCCGCACAAAGTAATGTTCTAGCTGCTCCTTTGAAATGCAGACAACTCCACGTTCAGCGAGAACATGAGAGCCAACCCACTTTTCAGCTACCTTTGAAAACCATGATTCCAGCACCATTTACAACACGAAGTACATGTTAGCTATAGGGAAGAAAAACACATTGTGCTGAAATGCAGCTTATTGACTATTCCGCACAAAGTAATGATCTAGCTGCTCCTTTGAAATGCAGACAACTCCACGTTCAGCGAGAACATCAGCGCCAACGCAGTTTTCAGCTACCTTTGAAAACCATGATTCCAGCACCATTTAAAACACGAAGTACATGTTAGCTATAGGGAAAAAAACACAATGCGCTGAAATGCAGCTTATTGACTATTCCGCACAAAGTAATGATCTAGCTGCTCCTTTAAAATGCAGACAAATTCACGTTCAGCGAGAACATCAGCGCCAACGCAGTTTTCAGCTACCTTTGAAAACCAAGCTTCTGGCACCATTTACAACACGAAGTACATATTAGCTATAGGGAAGAAAAAGCACAAGGAGCTGAAATGCAGCTTATTCAGTATGCCGCACCAAGTAATGATCTAGCTGCTCCTTTGAAATGCAGACAACTCCACGTTCAGCGAGAACATCAGAGCCAACGCAGTTTTCAGCTACCTTTGAAAACCAAGGTTCTGGCACCATTTACAACACTAAGTACATGTTAGCTATAGGGAAGAAACTCAGAATGTGAAACTGCATCACAATGGAAAACCCGCTTCGAACGAAATCCCACATTTCTCAAAAAGTGTCTAGAAAACACAATGCGCTGAATTGCAGCTGAATGAGTATTCTGCACAAAGTAATGATCTAGCTGCTCCTTTGAAATGCAGACAGCTCCACGTTCAGCGAGAACATCAGCGCCAACGCAGTTTTCAGCTACCTTTGAAAACCAAGGTTCTGGCACCATTTACAAACACGAAGTACATGTTAGCTATAGGGAAGAAAAACACAATGCGCTGAAATGCACCTTATTGCGTATTCCGCACAAAGTAATGATCTAGCTGCTCCTTTGAAATGCAGACAACTCCACGTTCAGCGAGAACATCAGCGCCAATGCAGTTTTCAGCTACCTTTGAAAACCAAGGCTCTGGCACCATTTACAACACGAAGTACATGTTCGCTATAGGGAAGAAATTCAGAATGTGAAACTGCATCACAATGGAAAACCCGCTTCGAACGAAATCCCACATTTCTCACACAGTGTCTAGAAAACACAGTGCGCTGAATTGCAGCTTATTGAGTATTCCGCACAAAGCAATGATCTAGCTGCTTCTTTGAAATGCAGACAGCTCCACGTTCAGCGAGAACATCAGCGCCAACGCAGTTTTCAGCTACCTTAGAAAATCTAGGTTCTGGCACCATTTACAACACGAAGTACATGTTAGCTATAGGGAAGAAAACCACATTGCTCTGAAATTCAGCTTATGGAGTATGCCGCACAAAGTAATGATCTAGCTGCTCATTTGAAATGCAGACAGCTCCACGTTCAGCGAGAACATCAGCGCCAACGCAGTTTTCAGCCACCTTTGAAAACCAAGGTTCTGGCACCATTTACAACATGAAGTACATGTTCGCTATAGGGAAGAAACTCAGAATGTGAAACTGCATCACAATGGAAAACCCGCTTCGAACGAAATCCCACATTTCTCACACAGTGTCTATAAAACACAATGAGCTGAAATATGGCTTATTGGGTATGCCGCACAAAGTAATGTTCCAGCTGCTCCTTTGAAATGCAGACAACTCCACGTTCAGCGAGAACATCAGAGCCAACGCAGTTTTCAGCTACCTTTGGAAACCAAGGTTCTGGCACCATTTACAACACTAAGTACATGTTAGCTATAGGGAAGAAATTCAGAATGTGAAACTGCATCACAATGGAAAACCCGCTTCGAACGAAATCCCACATTTCTCACACAGTGTCTAGAAAACACAATGCGCTGAATTGCAGCTGATTGAGTTTCCGCACAAAGTAATGATCTAGCTGCTCCTTTGAAATGCAGACAGCTCCACGTTCAGCGAGAACATCAGCGCCAACGCAGTTTTCAGCTACCTTTGAAAACCATGATTCCAGCACCATTTACAACACGAAGTACATGTTAGCTATAGGGAAAAAAACACAATGCGCTGAAATGCAGCTTATTGACTATTCCGCACAAAGTAATGATCTAGCTGCTCCTTTGAAATGCAGACAACTCCACCTTCAGCGAGAACATCAGCCCCGAAGCCCTTTTCAGCTACCTTTGTAAACAAAGGTTCTGGCACCATTTACAACACGAAGTACATGTTAGCTATAGGGGAGAAAAACACAATGTGCTGAAACGCAGCTTATTCAGTATTCCGCACAAAGTAATGATCTAGCTGCTCCTTTGAAATGCAGACAACTCCACGTTCAGCGAGAACATCAGCGCCAACGCAGTTTTCAGCTACCTTTGAAAACCAAGGTTCTGGCACCATTTACAACACGAAGTACATATTAGCTATAGCGAAGAAAAAGCACAATGCGCTGAAATGCAGCTTATTCAGTATGCCGCACCAAGTAATGATCTAGCTGCTCCTTTGAAATGCAGACAACACCACGTTCAGCGACATCGTCAGAGCCAACGCAGTTTTCACCAACATTTGAAAGCGAAGTTTCTGGCACCATTACAACACTGAGTACATGTTCGCTCTAGGGAAGAAACACAGAATGTGAAACTGCATCACAATGGAAAACCTGCTTCGAACGAAATCCCACATTTCTCACACAGTGTCTAGAAAACACAATGCGCTGAAATGCAGCTGAATGAGTATTCCGCACAAAGTAATGATCTAGCTGCTCCTTTGAAATGCAGACAACTCCACGTTCAGCGAGAACATCAGCGCCAACGCAGTTTTCAGCTACCTTTGAAAACCAAGGTTCTGGAACCATTTACAACACTAAGTACATGTTAGCTATAGGGAAGAAACTCAGAATGTGAAACTGCATCACAATGGAAAACCCGCTTCGAACGAAATCCCACATTTCTCACACAGTGTCTAGAAAACACAATGAGCTGAAATATGGCTTATTGGGTATGCCGCACAAAGTAATGTTCCAGCTGCTCCTTTGAAATGCAGACAACTCCACGTTCAGCGAGAACATCAGAGCCAACGCAGTTTTCAGCTACCTTTGAAAACCAAGGTTCTGGCACCATTTACAACACTAAGTACATGTTAGCCATAGGGAAGAAACTCAGAATGTGAAACTGCATCACAATGGAAAACCCGCTTCGAACGAAATCCCACATTTCTCAAAAAGTGTCTAGAAAACACAATGCGCTGAATTGCAGCTGAATGAGTATTGCGCACAAAGTAATGATCTAGCTGCTCCTTTGAAATGCAGACAGCTCCACGTTCAGCGAGAACATCAGCGCCAACGCAGTTTTCAGCTACCTTTGAAAACCATGATTCCAGCACCATTTACAACACGAATTACATGTTAGCTATAGGGAAGAAAAACACAATGCGATGAAATGCAGCTTATTGACTATTCCACACAAAGTAATGATCTAGCTGCTCCTTTGAAATGCAGACAACTCCACGTTCAGCGAAAACATCAGCGCCAACGCAGTTTTCAGCTACCTTTGAAAACCAAGGTTCTGGCACCATTTACAACACGAAGTACATGTTAGCTATAGGGAAGAAAAACACAATGCGCTGAAATGCAGCTTATTCAGTATTCCACACAAAGTAATAATCTAGCTGCTCCTTTGAAATGCAGACAAATCCACGTTCAGCGAGAACATCAGCGCCAACGCAGTTTTCAGCTACCTTTGAAAACCAATGTTCTGTCACCATTTATAACACGAAGTACATGTTCGATCTAGGGAAGAAATTCAGAATGTGAAACTGCATCACAATGGAAAACCCGCTTCGAACGAAATCCCACGTTTCTCACACAGTGTCTATAAAACACAGTGTGCTGAAATGCAGCTTAGTGAGTATTCCGCACAAAGTAATGATCTAGCTGCTCCTTTGAAATGCAGACAACTCCACGTTCAGCGAGAACATCAGCGCCAATGCAGTTTTCAGCTACCTTTGAAATCCATGATTCCAGCACCATTTACAACACGAAGTACATGTTAGCTATAGGGAAGAAAAACACAATGCGCTGAAATGCAGCTTATTGACTATTCCGCACAAAGTAATGATCTAGCTGCTCCTTTGAAATGCAGACAACTCCACGTTCAGCGAGAACATCAGCGCCAACGCAGTTTTCAGCTACCTTTGAAAACCAAGGTTCTGGCACCATTTACAACACTAACTATATGTTCGCTCTAGGTAAGAAACTAAGAATGTTAAACTGCATCACAATGGAAAACCCGCTTCTAACGAAATCCCACATTTCTCACACAGTGTCTATAAAACACAACGCACTGAAATGCGGCTTATTGAGTATTCCGCACAAAGTAATGATCTAGCTACTCCTTTGAAATGCAGACAACTCCATGTTCAGCGAGAACATTAGCGCCAAAGCAGTTTTCAGCTACCTTTGAAAACCATGATTCCAGCACCATTTACAACACGAAGTACATGTTCACTCTAGGGAAGAAACTCAGAATGTGAAACTGCATCACAATGGAAAAGCTGCTTCGAATGAAATCCAACATTTCTCACACAGTGTCTTGAAACACAGTGCGCTGAAATGCAGGTTAGTGAGTATTCAGCGCCAATGCAGTTTTCAGCTACCTTTGAAATCCATGATTCCAGCACAATTTACAACACGAAGTACATGTTAGCTATAGGGAAGAAAAACACAATGCGCTGAAATGCAGCTTATTGAGTGTTCCGCACAAAGTAATGATCTAGCTGCTCCTTTGAAATGCAGACAGCTCCACGTTCAGCGAGAACATCAGCGCCAACGCAGTTTTCAGCTACCTTTGAAATCCATGATTCCAGCACCATTTACAATACAAAGTACATATTAGCTATAGGGAAGAAAAGCACAATGCGCTGAAATGCAGCTTAATGACTATTCCGCACAAAGTAATGATCCAGCTGCTCCTTTGAAATGCAGACAACTCCACGTTCAGCGAGTACATCAGCGCAAATGCAGTTTTCAGCTACCTTTGAAATCCATGATTCCAGCACCATTTACAACACGAAGTACATGTTAGCTATAGGGAAGAAAACCGCATTGCGCTGAAATTCAGCTTATGGAGTATGCCGCACAAAGTAATGATCTAGCTGCTCCTTTAAAATGCAGACAGCTCCACGTTCAGCGAGTACATCAGCGCCAATGCAGTTTTCAGCTACCTTTGAAATCCATGATTCCAGCACCATTTACAATACAAAGTACATATTAGCTATAGGGAAGAAAAGCACAATGCGCTGAAATGCAGCTTAATGACTATTCCGCACAAAGTAATGATCTAGCTGCTCCTTTGAAATGCAGACAACTCCACGTTCAGCGAGAACATCAGCGCCAACGCAGTTTTCAGCTACCTTTGAAAACCAAGGTTCTGGCACCATTTACAACACGAAGTACATGTTAGCTATAGGGAAGAAATTCAGAATGTGAAACTGCATCACAATGGAAAACCCGCTTCGAACGAAATCCCACATTTCTCACACAGTGTCTATTAAACACAATGCGCTGAAATGCAGCTTATTGAGTATTCCGCACAAAGTAATGATCTAGCTGCTCCTTTGAAATGCAGACAACTCCACGTTCAGCGAGAACATCAGCGCCAACGCAGTTTTCACCTACCTTTGAAAACCAAGGTTCAGGCACCATTTGCAACACGAAGTACATGTTAGCTCTAAGGAAGAAACTCAGAATGTGAAACTGCTTCACAATGGAAAACCCGCTTCGAACGAAATCCCACATTTCTCACACAGTGTCTTGAAAACACAATGCGCTGAAATGCAGCTTAGTGAGTATTCCGCACAAAGTAATGATCTAGCTGCTCCTTTGAAATGCAGACAACTCCACGTTCAGCGAGAACATCAGCGCCAACGCAGTTTTCAGCTACCTTTGAAAACCAGGTTCTGTCACCATTTACAACACAAAGTACATGTTAGCTATAGGGAAGAAATCACAATGCGCTGAAATGCAGCTTATTGAGTATTCCGCACAAAGTAATGATCTAGCTGCTCCTTTGAAATGCAGACAACTCCACGTTCAGCGAGAACATCAGCGCCAACGCAGTTTTCAGCTACCTTTGAAAACCAAGATTCTGGCACCATTTACAACACGAAGTACATGTTAGCTATAGGGAAGAAAAACACAATGCGCTGAAATGCAGCTTATTGAGTATTCCACACAAAGTAATGATCTAGCTGCTCCTTTGAAATGCAGACAACTCCACGTTCAGCGAAAACATCAGCGCCAACGCAGTTTTCTGCTACCTTTGAAAACCAAGGTTCTGGCACCATTTACAACACGAAGTACATGTTAGCTATAGGGAAGAAAAACACAATGCGCTGAAATGCAGCTTATTGCGTATTCCGCACAAAGTAATGATCTAGCTGCTCCTTTGAAATGCAGACAACTCCACGTTCAGCGAGAACATCAGCGCCAACGCAGTTTTCAGCTACCTTTGAAAATCAAGGTTCTGGCACAATTAACAACACGAAGTACATGTTAGCTATAGGGAAGAAAAACACAATGCGCTGAAATGCAGCTTATTCAGTATTCCACACAAAGTAATAATCTAGCTGCTCCTTTGAAATGCAGACAAATCCACGTTCAGCGAGAACATCAGCGCCAACGCAGTTTTCAGCTACCTTTGAAAACCAATGTTCTGTCACCATTTATAACACGAAGTACATGTTCGATCTAGGGAAGAAATTCAGAATGTGAAACTGCATCACAATGGAAAACCCGCTTCGAACGAAATCCCACGTTTCTCACACAGTGTCTATAAAACACAGTGTGCTGAAATGCAGCTTAGTGAGTATTCCGCACAAAGTAATGATCTAGCTGCTCCTTTGAAATGCAGACAACTCCACGTTCAGCGAGAACATCAGCGCCAATGCAGTTTTCAGCTACCTTTGAAATCCATGATTCCAGCACCATTTACAACACGAAGTACATGTTAGCTATAGGGAAGAAAAACACAATGCGCTGAAATGCAGCTTATTGACTATTCCGCACAAAGTAATGATCTAGCTGCTCCTTTGAAATGCAGACAACTCCACGTTCAGCGAGAACATCAGCGCCAACGCAGTTTTCAGCTACCTTTGAAAACCAAGGTTCTGGCACCATTTACAACACTAACTATATGTTCGCTCTAGGTAAGAAACTAAGAATGTTAAACTGCATCACAATGGAAAACCCGCTTCTAACGAAATCCCACATTTCTCACACAGTGTCTATAAAACACAACGCACTGAAATGCGGCTTATTGAGTATTCCGCACAAAGTAATGATCTAGCTACTCCTTTGAAATGCAGACAACTCCATGTTCAGCGAGAACATTAGCGCCAAAGCAGTTTTCAGCTACCTTTGAAAACCATGATTCCAGCACCATTTACAACACGAAGTACATGTTCACTCTAGGGAAGAAACTCAGAATGTGAAACTGCATCACAATGGAAAAGCTGCTTCGAATGAAATCCAACATTTCTCACACAGTGTCTTGAAACACAGTGCGCTGAAATGCAGGTTAGTGAGTATTCAGCGCCAATGCAGTTTTCAGCTACCTTTGAAATCCATGATTCCAGCACAATTTACAACACGAAGTACATGTTAGCTATAGGGAAGAAAAACACAATGCGCTGAAATGCAGCTTATTGAGTGTTCCGCACAAAGTAATGATCTAGCTGCTCCTTTGAAATGCAGACAGCTCCACGTTCAGCGAGAACATCAGCGCCAACGCAGTTTTCAGCTACCTTTGAAATCCATGATTCCAGCACCATTTACAATACAAAGTACATATTAGCTATAGGGAAGAAAAGCACAATGCGCTGAAATGCAGCTTAATGACTATTCCGCACAAAGTAATGATCCAGCTGCTCCTTTGAAATGCAGACAACTCCACGTTCAGCGAGTACATCAGCGCAAATGCAGTTTTCAGCTACCTTTGAAATCCATGATTCCAGCACCATTTACAACACGAAGTACATGTTAGCTATAGGGAAGAAAACCGCATTGCGCTGAAATTCAGCTTATGGAGTATGCCGCACAAAGTAATGATCTAGCTGCTCCTTTAAAATGCAGACAGCTCCACGTTCAGCGAGTACATCAGCGCCAATGCAGTTTTCAGCTACCTTTGAAATCCATGATTCCAGCACCATTTACAATACAAAGTACATATTAGCTATAGGGAAGAAAAGCACAATGCGCTGAAATGCAGCTTAATGACTATTCCGCACAAAGTAATGATCCAGCTGCTCCTTTGAAATGCAGACAACTCCACGTTCAGCGAGAACATCAGCGCCAATGCAGTTTTCAGCTACCTTTGAAAACCAAGGTTCTGGCACCATTTACAACACGAAGTACATGTTAGCTATAGGGAAGAAATTCAGAATGTGAAACTGCATCACAATGGAAAACCCGCTTCGAACGAAATCCCATGTTTCTTACACAGTGTCTATTAAACACAATGCGCTGAAATGCAGCTTATTGAGTATTTCGCACAAAGTAATGATCTAGCTGCTCCTTTGAAATGCAGACAACTCCACGTTCAGCGAGTACATCAGCGCCAACGCAGTTTTCAGCTACCTTTGAAAACCATGATTCCAGCACCATTTACAACACGAAGTACATGTTCACTCTAGGGAAGAAATTCAGAATGTGAAACTGCATCACAATGGAAAAGATGCTTCGAATGAAATCCCACATTTCTCACACAGTGTCTTGAAACACAGTGCGCTGAAATGCAGCTTAGTGAGTATTCCGCACAAAGTAATGATCTAGCTGCTCCTTTGAAATGCAGACAACTCCACGTTCAGCGAGTACATCAGCGCCAATGCAGTTTTCAGCTACCTTTGAAATCCATGATTCCAGCACCATTTACAACACGAAGTACATGTTAGCTATAGGGAAGAAATACACAATGCGCTGAAATGCAGCTTATTGAGTATTCCGCACAAAGTAATGATCTAGCTGCTCCTTTGAAATGCAGACAACTCCACGTTCAGCGAGAACATCAGCCCCGAAGCCCTTTTCAGCTACCTTTGTAAACAAAGGTTCTGGCACCATTTACAACACGAAGTACATGTTAGCTATAGGGAAGAAAACACAATGCGCTGAAATGCAGCTTATTGAGTATTCCACACAAAGTAATGATCTAGCTGCTCCTTTGAAATGCAGACAACTCCACGTTCAGCGAAAACATCAGCGCCAACGCAGTTTTCAGCTACCTTTGAAAACCAAGGTTCTGGCACCATTTACAACACGAAGTACATGTTAGCTATAGGGAAGAAAAACACAATGCGCTGAAATGCACCTTATTGCGTATTCTGCACAAAGTAATGATCTAGCTGCTCCTTTGAAATGCAGACAACTCCACGTTCAGCGAGAACATCAGCGCCAACGCAGTTTTCACCTTTGAAAACCAAGGTTCTGGCACCATTTACAACACGAAGTACATATTAGGTATAGCGAAGAAAAAGCACAATGCGCTGAAATGCAGCTTATTCAGTATGCCGCACAAAGTAATGTTCTAGCTGCTCCTTTGAAATGCAGACAACTCCACGTTCAGCGAGAACATGAGAGCCAACCCACTTTTCAGCTACCTTTGAAAACCATGATTCCAGCACCATTTACAACACGAAGTACATGTTAGCTATAGGGAAGAAAAACACATTGTGCTGAAATGCAGCTTATTGACTATTCCGCACAAAGTAATGATCTAGCTGCTCCTTTGAAATGCAGACAACTGCACGTTCAGCGAGAACATCAGCGCCAACGCAGTTTTCAGCTACCTTTGAAAACCATGATTCCAGCACCATTTAAAACACGAAGTACATGTTAGCTATAGGGAAAAAAACACAATGCGCTGAAATGCAGCTTATTGACTATTCCGCACAAAGTAATGATCTAGCTGCTCCTTTAAAATGCAGACAAATTCACGTTCAGCGAGAACATCAGCGCCAACGCAGTTTTCAGCTACCTTTGAAAACCAAGCTTCTGGCACCATTTACAACACGAAGTACATATTAGCTATAGGGAAGAAAAAGCACAAGGAGCTGAAATGCAGCTTATTCAGTATGCCGCACCAAGTAATGATCTAGCTGCTCCTTTGAAATGCAGACAACTCCACGTTCAGCGAGAACATCAGAGCCAACGCAGTTTTCAGCTACCTTTGAAAACCAAGGTTCTGGCACCATTTACAACACTAAGTACATGTTAGCTATAGGGAAGAAACTCAGAATGTGAAACTGCATCACAATGGAAAACCCGCTTCGAACGAAATCCCACATTTCTCAAAAGTGTCTAGAAAACACAATGCGCTGAATTGCAGCTGAATGAGTATTCTGCACAAAGTAATGATCTAGCTGCTCCTTTGAAATGCAGACAGCTCCACGTTCAGCGAGAACATCAGCGCCAACGCAGTTTTCAGCTACCTTTGAAAACCAAGGTTCTGGCACCATTTACAAACACGAAGTACATGTTAGCTATAGGGAAGAAAAACACAATGCGCTGAAATGCACCTTATTGCGTATTCCGCACAAAGTAATGATCTAGCTGCTCCTTTGAAATGCAGACAACTCCACGTTCAGCGAGAACATCAGCGCCAATGCAGTTTTCACCAACATTTGAAGGCGAAGTTTCTGGCACCATTACAACGCTGAGTACATGTTCGCTCTAGGGAAGAAACACAGAATGTGAAACTGCATCACAATGGAAAACCTGCTTCGAACGAAATCCCACATTTCTCACACAGTGTCTAGAAAACACAATGCGCTGAATTGCAGCTGAATGAGTATTCCGCACAAAGTAATGATCTAGCTGCTCCTTTGAAATGCAGACAGCTCCACGTTCAGCGAGAACATCAGCGCCAACGCAGTTTTCAGCTACCTTTGAAAACCAAGGTTCTGGCACCATTTACAACACTAAGTACATGTTCGCTATAGGGAAGAAACTCAGAATGTGAAACTGCATCACAATGGAAAACCCGCTTCGAACGAAATCCCACATTTCTCACACAGTGTCTATAAAACACAATGAGCTGAAATGGCTTATTGGTATGCCGCACAAAGTAATGATCTAGCTGCTCCTTTGAAATGCAGACAACTCCACGTTCAGCGAGAACATCAGCGCCAACGCAGTTTTCAGCTACCTTTGAAAACCAAGGTTCTGGCACCATTTACAACACGAAGTACATGTTCGCTATAGGGAAGGAACTCAGAATGTGAAACTGCTTCACAATGGAAAACCCGCTTCGAACGAAATCCCACATTTCTCACACAGTGTCTAGAAAACAAAATGCGCTGAAATGCAGCTTATTGAGTATTCCGCACAAAGTAATGATCTAGCTGCTCCTTTGAAATGCAGACTACTCCACGTTCAGCGAGAACATCAACGCCAACGCAGTTTTCAGCTACCTTTGTAAACAAGGTTCTGGCACCATTTACAACACGAAGTACATGTTAGCTATAGGGAAGAAATACACAATGCGCTGAAATGCAGCTTATTGAGTATTCCACACAAAGTAATGATCTAGCTGCTCCTTTGAAATGCAGACAACTCCACGTTCAGCGAAAACATCAGCGCCAACGCAGTTTTCAGCTACCTTTGAAAACCAAGGTTCTGGCACCATTTACAACACGAAGTACATGTTAGCTATAGGGAAGAAAAACACAATGCGCTGAAATGCAGCTTATTGCGTATTCCGCACAAAGTAATGATCTAGCTGCTCCTTTGAAATGCAGACAACTCCACGTTCAGCGAGAACATCAGCGCCAACGCAGTTTTCAGCTACCTTTGAAAACCAAGGTTCTGGCACCATTTACAACACGAAGTACATATTAGCTATAGCGAAGAAAAAGCACAATGCGCTGAAATGCAGCTTATTCAGTATGCCGCACAAAGTAATGATCTAGCTGCTCCTTTGAAATGCAGACAACTCCACGTTCAGCGAGAACATCAGAGCCAACGCAGTTTTCAGCTACCTTTGAAAACCATGATTCCAGCACCATTTACAACACGAAGTACATGTTAGCTATAGGGAAGAAAAACACATTGCACTGAGATGCAGCTTATTGACTATTCCGCACAAAGTAATGATCTAGCTGCTCCTTTGAAATGCAGACAACTCCACGTTCAGCGAGAACATCAGCGCCAACGCAGTTTTCAGCTACCTTTGAAAACCATGATTCCAGCACCATTTAAAACACGAAGTACATGTTAGCTATAGGGAAAAAAACACAATGCGCTGAAATGCAGCTTATTGACTATTCCGCACAAAGTAATGATCTAGCTGCTCCTTTGAAATGCAGACAAATTCACGTTCAGCGAGAACATCAGCGCCAACGCAGTTTTCAGCTACCTTTGAAAACCAAGCTTCTGGCACCATTTACAACACGAAGTACATATTAGCTATAGGGAAGAAAAAGCACAAGGAGCTGAAATGCAGCTTATTCAGTATGCCGCACCAAGTAATGATCTAGCTGCTCCTTTGAAATGCAGACAACTCCACGTTCAGCGAGAACATCAGAGCCAACGCAGTTTTCAGCTACCTTTGAAAACCAAGGTTCTGGCACCATTTACAACACTAAGTACATGTTAGCTATAGGGAAGAAACTCAGAATGTGAAACTGCATCACAATGGAAAACCCGCTTCGAACGAAATCCCACATTTCTCAAAAAGTGTCTAGAAAACACAATGCGCTGAATTGCAGCTGAATGAGTATTCTGCACAAAGTAATGATCTAGCTGCTCCTTTGAAATGCAGACAGCTCCACGTTCAGCGAGAACATCAGCGCCAACGCAGTTTTCAGCTACCTTTGAAAACCAAGGTTCTGGCACCATTTACAAACACGAAGTACATGTTAGCTATAGGGAAGAAAAACACAATGCGCTGAAATGCACCTTATTGCGTATTCCGCACAAAGTAATGATCTAGCTGCTCCTTTGAAATGCAGACAACTCCACGTTCAGCGAGAACATCAGCGCCAATGCAGTTTTCAGCTACCTTTGAAAACCAAGGCTCTGGCACCATTTACAACACGAAGTACATGTTCGCTATAGGGAAGAAATTCAGAATGTGAAACTGCATCACAATGGAAAACCCGCTTCGAACGAAATCCCACATTTCTCACACAGTGTCTAGAAAACACAGTGCGCTGAATTGCAGCTTATTGAGTATTCCGCACAAAGCAATGATCTAGCTGCTTCTTTGAAATGCAGACAGCTCCACGTTCAGCGAGAACATCAGCGCCAACGCAGTTTTCAGCTACCTTAGAAAATCTAGGTTCTGGCACCATTTACAACACGAAGTACATGTTAGCTATAGGGAAGAAAACCACATTGCTCTGAAATTCAGCTTATGGAGTATGCCGCACAAAGTAATGATCTAGCTGCTCATTTGAAATGCAGACAGCTCCACGTTCAGCGAGAACATCAGCGCCAACGCAGTTTTCAGCCACCTTTGAAAACCAAGGTTCTGGCACCATTTACAACATGAAGTACATGTTCGCTATAGGGAAGAAACTCAGAATGTGAAACTGCATCACAATGGAAAACCCGCTTCGAACGAAATCCCACATTTCTCACACAGTGTCTATAAAACACAATGAGCTGAAATATGGCTTATTGGGTATGCCGCACAAAGTAATGTTCCAGCTGCTCCTTTGAAATGCAGACAACTCCACGTTCAGCGAGAACATCAGAGCCAACGCAGTTTTCAGCTACCTTTGGAAACCAAGGTTCTGGCACCATTTACAACACTAAGTACATGTTAGCTATAGGGAAGAAATTCAGAATGTGAAACTGCATCACAATGGAAAACCCGCTTCGAACGAAATCCCACATTTCTCACACAGTGTCTAGAAAACACAATGCGCTGAATTGCAGCTGATTGAGTTTCCGCACAAAGTAATGATCTAGCTGCTCCTTTGAAATGCAGACAGCTCCACGTTCAGCGAGAACATCAGCGCCAACGCAGTTTTCAGCTACCTTTGAAAACCATGATTCCAGCACCATTTAAAACACGAAGTACATGTTAGCTATAGGGAAAAAAACACAATGCGCTGAAATGCAGCTTATTGACTATTCCGCACAAAGTAATGATCTAGCTGCTCCTTTGAAATGCAGACAACTCCACCTTCAGCGAGAACATCAGCCCCGAAGCCCTTTTCAGCTACCTTTGTAAACAAAGGTTCTGGCACCATTTACAACACGAAGTACATGTTAGCTATAGGGGAGAAAAACACAATGTGCTGAAACGCAGCTTATTCAGTATTCCGCACAAAGTAATGATCTAGCTGCTCCTTTGAAATGCAGACAACTCCACGTTCAGCGAGAACATCAGCGCCAACGCAGTTTTCAGCTACCTTTGAAAACCAAGGTTCTGGCACCATTTACAACACGAAGTACATATTAGCTATAGCGAAGAAAAAGCACAATGCGCTGAAATGCAGCTTATTCAGTATGCCGCACCAAGTAATGATCTAGCTGCTCCTTTGAAATGCAGACAACACCACGTTCAGCGACATCGTCAGAGCCAACGCAGTTTTCACCAACATTTGAAAGCGAAGTTTCTGGCACCATTACAACACTGAGTACATGTTCGCTCTAGGGAAGAAACACAGAATGTGAAACTGCATCACAATGGAAAACCTGCTTCGAACGAAATCCCACATTTCTCACACAGTGTCTAGAAAACACAATGCGCTGAAATGCAGCTGAATGAGTATTCCGCACAAAGTAATGATCTAGCTGCTCCTTTGAAATGCAGACAACTCCACGTTCAGCGAGAACATCAGCGCCAACGCAGTTTTCAGCTACCTTTGAAAACCAAGGTTCTGGAACCATTTACAACACTAAGTACATGTTAGCTATAGGGAAGAAACTCAGAATGTGAAACTGCATCACAATGGAAAACCCGCTTCGAACGAAATCCCACATTTCTCACACAGTGTCTAGAAAACACAATGAGCTGAAATATGGCTTATTGGGTATGCCGCACAAAGTAATGTTCCAGCTGCTCCTTTGAAATGCAGACAACTCCACGTTCAGCGAGAACATCAGAGCCAACGCAGTTTTCAGCTACCTTTGAAAACCAAGGTTCTGGCACCATTTACAACACTAAGTACATGTTAGCCATAGGGAAGAAACTCAGAATGTGAAACTGCATCACAATGGAAAACCCGCTTCGAACGAAATCCCACATTTCTCAAAAAGTGTCTAGAAAACACAATGCGCTGAATTGCAGCTGAATGAGTATTGCGCACAAAGTAATGATCTAGCTGCTCCTTTGAAATGCAGACAGCTCCACGTTCAGCGAGAACATCAGCGCCAACGCAGTTTTCAGCTACCTTTGAAAACCATGATTCCAGCACCATTTACAACACGAATTACATGTTAGCTATAGGGAAGAAAAACACAATGCGATGAAATGCAGCTTATTGACTATTCCACACAAAGTAATGATCTAGCTGCTCCTTTGAAATGCAGACAACTCCACGTTCAGCGAAAACATCAGCGCCAACGCAGTTTTCAGCTACCTTTGAAAACCAAGGTTCTGGCACCATTTACAACACGAAGTACATGTTAGCTATAGGGAAGAAAAACACAATGCGCTGAAATGCAGCTTATTCAGTATTCCACACAAAGTAATAATCTAGCTGCTCCTTTGAAATGCAGACAAATCCACGTTCAGCGAGAACATCAGCGCCAACGCAGTTTTCAGCTACCTTTGAAAACCAATGTTCTGTCACCATTTATAACACGAAGTACATGTTCGATCTAGGGAAGAAATTCAGAATGTGAAACTGCATCACAATGGAAAACCCGCTTCGAACGAAATCCCACGTTTCTCACACAGTGTCTATAAAACACAGTGTGCTGAAATGCAGCTTAGTGAGTATTCCGCACAAAGTAATGATCTAGCTGCTCCTTTGAAATGCAGACAACTCCACGTTCAGCGAGAACATCAGCGCCAATGCAGTTTTCAGCTACCTTTGAAATCCATGATTCCAGCACCATTTACAACACGAAGTACATGTTAGCTATAGGGAAGAAAAACACAATGCGCTGAAATGCAGCTTATTGACTATTCCGCACAAAGTAATGATCTAGCTGCTCCTTTGAAATGCAGACAACTCCACGTTCAGCGAGAACATCAGCGCCAACGCAGTTTTCAGCTACCTTTGAAAACCAAGGTTCTGGCACCATTTACAACACTAACTATATGTTCGCTCTAGGTAAGAAACTAAGAATGTTAAACTGCATCACAATGGAAAACCCGCTTCTAACGAAATCCCACATTTCTCACACAGTGTCTATAAAACACAACGCACTGAAATGCGGCTTATTGAGTATTCCGCACAAAGTAATGATCTAGCTACTCCTTTGAAATGCAGACAACTCCATGTTCAGCGAGAACATTAGCGCCAAAGCAGTTTTCAGCTACCTTTGAAAACCATGATTCCAGCACCATTTACAACACGAAGTACATGTTCACTCTAGGGAAGAAACTCAGAATGTGAAACTGCATCACAATGGAAAAGCTGCTTCGAATGAAATCCAACATTTCTCACACAGTGTCTTGAAACACAGTGCGCTGAAATGCAGGTTAGTGAGTATTCAGCGCCAATGCAGTTTTCAGCTACCTTTGAAATCCATGATTCCAGCACAATTTACAACACGAAGTACATGTTAGCTATAGGGAAGAAAAACACAATGCGCTGAAATGCAGCTTATTGAGTGTTCCGCACAAAGTAATGATCTAGCTGCTCCTTTGAAATGCAGACAGCTCCACGTTCAGCGAGAACATCAGCGCCAACGCAGTTTTCAGCTACCTTTGAAATCCATGATTCCAGCACCATTTACAATACAAAGTACATATTAGCTATAGGGAAGAAAAGCACAATGCGCTGAAATGCAGCTTAATGACTATTCCGCACAAAGTAATGATCCAGCTGCTCCTTTGAAATGCAGACAACTCCACGTTCAGCGAGTACATCAGCGCAAATGCAGTTTTCAGCTACCTTTGAAATCCATGATTCCAGCACCATTTACAACACGAAGTACATGTTAGCTATAGGGAAGAAAACCGCATTGCGCTGAAATTCAGCTTATGGAGTATGCCGCACAAAGTAATGATCTAGCTGCTCCTTTAAAATGCAGACAGCTCCACGTTCAGCGAGTACATCAGCGCCAATGCAGTTTTCAGCTACCTTTGAAATCCATGATTCCAGCACCATTTACAATACAAAGTACATATTAGCTATAGGGAAGAAAAGCACAATGCGCTGAAATGCAGCTTAATGACTATTCCGCACAAAGTAATGATCCAGCTGCTCCTTTGAAATGCAGACAACTCCACGTTCAGCGAGAACATCAGCGCCAATGCAGTTTTCAGCTACCTTTGAAAACCAAGGTTCTGGCACCATTTACAACACGAAGTACATGTTAGCTATAGGGAAGAAATTCAGAATGTGAAACTGCATCACAATGGAAAACCCGCTTCGAACGAAATCCCATGTTTCTTACACAGTGTCTATTAAACACAATGCGCTGAAATGCAGCTTATTGAGTATTTCGCACAAAGTAATGATCTAGCTGCTCCTTTGAAATGCAGACAACTCCACGTTCAGCGAGTACATCAGCGCCAACGCAGTTTTCAGCTACCTTTGAAAACCATGATTCCAGCACCATTTACAACACGAAGTACATGTTCACTCTAGGGAAGAAATTCAGAATGTGAAACTGCATCACAATGGAAAAGATGCTTCGAATGAAATCCCACATTTCTCACACAGTGTCTTGAAACACAGTGCGCTGAAATGCAGCTTAGTGAGTATTCCGCACAAAGTAATGATCTAGCTGCTCCTTTGAAATGCAGACAACTCCACGTTCAGCGAGTACATCAGCGCCAATGCAGTTTTCAGCTACCTTTGAAATCCATGATTCCAGCACCATTTACAACACGAAGTACATGTTAGCTATAGGGAAGAAAACACAATGCGCTGAAATGCAGCTTATTGACTATTCCGCACAAAGTAATGATCTAGCTGCTCCTTTGAAATGCAGACAACTCCACGTTCAGCGAGAACATCAGCGCCAACGCAGTTTTCAGCTACCTTTGAAAACCAAGGTTCTGGCACCATTTACAACACGAAGTACATGTTAGCTATAGGGAAGAAAACACAATGCGCTGAAATGCAGCTTATTGAGTATTCCACACAAAGTAATGATCTAGCTGCTCCTTTGAAATGCAGACAACTCCACGTTCAGCGAAAACATCAGCGCCAACGCAGTTTTCAGCTACCTTTGAAAACCAAGGTTCTGGCACCATTTACAACACGAAGTACATGTTAGCTATAGGGAAGAAAAACACAATGCGCTGAAATGCAGCTTATTGCGTATTCCGCACAAAGTAATGATCTAGCTGCTCCTTTGAAATGCAGACAACTCCACGTTCAGCGAGAACATCAGCGCCAACGCAGTTTTCAGCTACCTTTGAAAACCAAGGTTCTGGCACCATTTACAACACGAAGTACATGTTAGCTATAGGGAAGAAAAACACAATGCGCTGAAATGCAGCTTATTCAGTATGCCACACAAAGTAATGATCTAGCTGCTCCTTTGAAATGCAGACAACTCCACGTTCAGCGAGAACATCAGCGCCAACGCAGTTTTCAGCTACCTTTGAAAACCAATGTTCTGTCACCATTTACAACACGAAGTACATGTTCGATCTAGGGAAGAAATTCAGAATGTGAAACTGCATCACAATGGAAAACCCGCTTCGAACGAAATCCCACGTTTCTCACACAGTGTCTATAAAACACAGTGTGCTGAAATGCAGCTTAGTGAGTATTCCGCACAAAGTAATGATCTAGCTGCTCCTTTGAAATGCAGACAACTCCACGTTCAGCGAGAACATCAGCGCCAATGCAGTTTTCAGCTACCTTTGAAATCCATGATTCCAGCACCATTTACAACACGAAGTACATGTTAGCTATAGGGAAGAAAAACACAATGCGCTGAAATGCAGCTTATTGACTATTCCGCACAAAGTAATGATCTAGCTGCTCCTTTGAAATGCAGACAACTCCACGTTCAGCGAGAACATCAGCGCCAACGCAGTTTTCAGCTACCTTTGAAAACCAAGGTTCTGGCACCATTTACAACACTAACTATATGTTCGCTCTAGGTAAGAAACTAAGAATGTTAAACTGCATCACAATGGAAAACCCGCTTCTAACGAAATCCCACATTTCTCACACAGTGTCTATAAAACACAACGCACTGAAATGCGGCTTATTGAGTATTCCGCACAAAGTAATGATCTAGCTACTCCTTTGAAATGCAGACAACTCCATGTTCAGCGAGAACATCAGCGCCAAAGCAGTTTTCAGCTACCTTTGAAAACCATGATTCCAGCACCATTTACAACACGAAGTACATGTTCACTCTAGGGAAGAAACTCAGAATGTGAAACTGCATCACAATGGAAAAGCCGCTTCGAATGAAATCCAACATTTCTCACACAGTGTCTTGAAACACAGTGCGCTGAAATGCAGGTTAGTGAGTATTCAGCGCCAATGCAGTTTTCAGCTACCTTTGAAATCCATGATTCCAGCACCATTTACAACACGAAGTACATGTTAGCTATAGGGAAGAAAAACACAATGCGCTGAAATGCAGCTTATTGAGTATTCCGCACAAAGTAATGATCTAGCTGCTCCTTTGAAATGCAGACAGCTCCACGTTCAGCGAGAACATCAGCGCCAACGCAGTTTTCAGCTACCTTTGAAATCCATGATTCCAGCACCATTTACAATACAAAGTACATATTAGCTATAGGGAAGAAAAGCACAATGCGCTGAAATGCAGCTTAATGACTATTCCGCACAAAGTAATGATCCAGCTGCTCCTTT
>NW_024466161.1:0-9481 GCF_017591425.1 Ochotona curzoniae | reverse complement strand
ACTGTAGATCATTATGCTTAGTAAAATGAGCCAATTCCCCCTGCCCCATCATACATTTGCACTAAAATGAGCTCCATCAAAAATGCAAAAATGCAAAACAAAAAATAATGGTAAATTAAATGTACACGTGTAACCTCATAAATGAAGACTGTAATGGAGACCAAAGTAACAAAACTCAAAGATAATTGACAGAATGCATCTCTATTACAGAATAAAAGTAGATTCCCAATGAAACTTCTAAACATACCAAGACAATGAAATATTAGACTTTCTACCATTGCCTATACCACCAGTGTCATGATGCACTTAAAGTTTGGAAAGTTAGAGTCATTTCTTCTTCATCTTTAATTTTAATTGGTTTTTCCTTCGTGCTTGTTTTGTTAGTATGGCTACCTTTGTGACATATTCATTTCTCAAAGACTTTATCTTGTCATAGTATCATCTTGGTGTTTGGATCTCAACATTTATGTATTTTCTGGAGGTGGGTGTTGAGGCACAAGTATTCAGACTAAAATTTTATTTGGGCACCAAAACAGCATAAAAATAGACAACTAAGTTCCCTTGATCCTAACGTCCCCAATTACATAAGCATAAGTCAAGCCTTCTTGGAGAAAAGCTATCAGTTATTTGAATAACAATAAAATGTTAATCTAAGAAAAGAACTCATCTTCCCATAGTGCCTTAAAAACACATATGCAATAGCAATGCTTTTGTGTAATTAGGAATTTACAACACTGCAAAGAAGACACTACAGATAACAAGTGGAGGCTTCATATAGTGACCAGCTTCCTCACTGCTTTAAAGAATAGATGAACCATTATGAGCTGACTTTATGAGAGAAGAACAAAGTTTACACAAAAGAAGGCGGACTCTCCCATTTATTATGAAGGCTCACTGTGACATTGAAAATGTGCTGTCACAATGGAAAGTTTGTAATGAAATGTGCTCATTTCTGATGTCCACGACACTTTTAAGGAAATCAATCACTTTACCCGACAATTTCTCAAAGTTAACAATTTGCCAAAACTTCTTCATCATAAATATTTACAAAGGACTTTCTGTGATGACTTCTGAGAACCCAGGCTTGCCTCCCTTTGTGTCACTTTCCTTTGGCTCACTTGTCTCCACAATCCGAACCACACATTTCTCCAGCTCCTCCTTGTCACGTCTTCCAGTGGACCATAAATTGTCCTTCCTCTTTCAGTCTTTCCTCTCTGTGTGCCCATTTTCTTTATTTATATTTCTCCTCTCTACAGTTAATGGGGTCTAGGGATTCCCAGTTTCTTCCTTGATCTCTTCTTCACTTTTACCACTTTTCCTCCACTTTCTTTCTGGTCTTTTGATCTTCTCCTTCTGTTCCATCATCTCAATTTACTGGCTCCTAGTTTTCTATTTCACTGACATGTGCTCTGAACTCAGTAGTTCCAGAGATGATGTATGTCTTCAATTTTTCTTTCTTCACCCCACAAAGTGCTTCCTTTTCTCAAGCTTCAGCAGAGGCAGCAATAGCAGTAGGACGTCAGGGAAGACAATGAAAGTTTTGAAAATGTGAAGATTTCACAAATTAGTATCTGTTAAAATACTGCATCTGAAATGGCTATCACAAACCTTGAAAAGAAATTTTCTAAAATATTGATCTTCTGAAAAGAGATAAACTGATTACTAAGGTAATTTGATTTTAGTAAATTCAATCTTGGATGCATTAATTTCTGTTGAGGTAAGCTACAATCATTGAGAAGGCAAGGCAGTGCAACATGTGAATTACAAAACAGCAGTCATCCTTAATGTTTCTCATCTTTGGTAAGGATTAGTGTGTGTGTGTGCGTGTGTGCGCGCGCATTGGCAGGGCAGCCCTTGTTTGGGACATGCACTGAAAATACAGAAAATTTGGAGACTGGGTTTCCATTTTTTTCATTTAAATTTTTATTCATGATTTCTTACAGATTAGAAGCACAATTGAGGGTGTTTCACATATTAATCTGTGAAAAATCCAAGAATGGGATGTTTCCAACTTAGACTCCTCATGGGCTCCAGTTTGAAAACTGAGAAGCACAAACTAGAACTCTCCTGTTACCAAACATGTGAACCTTCTTTCCTAACAAATTCAGCAGTGACTGTGCATTTACTGATGAGTTTTGTTTCTTCTGCTTGACCAGCACAAATGATGCAATTGGAATTTTGAAATGTCAAAGAAGTTTTAGGGCCCAACATGATGGCTCAGTGGCTAAATCCTTGCCTTGCATCCATCAGGATCCCATAAAGGAGCTGGACTGTGTCCCAGCTGCTCTACTTCCCATATAGCTTCCAGCTTGTGGCCTGGGAAAGCAGTAGAAAGTGGCCCATGGCCATGGGACCCTACACTCATGTGGAGATTTGGAAGAAGCTCCTAGCTCCTGGCTTCAGATCAGCTTAGCTCCAGCCGTTGCTGCCACTTGAGGAGTGAACCAGTGGATAGGTCTTCCTCTTTTGCTCTCCTTTTCTTGGCATATCTGCCTTTCAATAAATACAAAGAAAAAATCTTAAAAGGTTTTGGTGAAAAATAAATGGAACTCATGAGTAATAATGATTCTTAGCCACAAAATGTTACAAGACACAGTGGTGAAATTAAAAGCAATAGTGATATGTAACTAGAAAGAAGTTTGGAAAGAGTATTTCTTCCTTGTTTCCAATGTCTGTATAACCCAAGCCCCTGGCATTCTGGGTGAATTGCTTTTCACTTCTTCCTTTCTAGCCTTGACTTTGGATCCTGCAGTCAAACATGTAGAATGAACCAGTTCATTTCTTTGTGAACATCTTAAGAAGGGAATCATGATTCCCAGGAAGGATAACCCAGCTATAAGAACGAAATCTCTGTAGTAAGTCTCAAGGCTTAGGGAAGTGCATGAAAGATCTGCTTAAGCATTCCCATTTGGTACCTCATTGAGGATGGGCCCAATGTCCCTTTGATGACTTCCACCTGTTTAACTAGATCATGCCTGCCACCCCGCAGCCTTCCAAGTTGGCAGGTCTTGGCTCAGATCTAGAGATCCAGCAATGTGTAAGACTTACAAAGAGGGGCTTCCACAGCGACAGCCAAGACTGAATGTTTACCCAGGGCAGGATTCGCAGCCACATATAGGTTAGAGATTCATTCTGTTACAGTAATGTCAGTTACTTCAGAGAAGTTGGAGGGGATTATTTTGTGCTAACTTGGAAGCCAGGAAAAAATATTGAGGCAGAGAAACCAATCTTTCTATCCCCCCTTTCTCATCTAAAAACTAATGATTCTTTAAAATAAGCACAAATTCTACTTCACCTACAAAGAATTGTTTGAAGTAAGTCAAAATGACATCTTTCCCTCTCTGAATTTTAACATCAATTCCAACTTATACTACATACACATGACAATAATACAATGGCTTTGTGACTCTTCTTTTATTTTCTGATTTAATATACCATTTAAAATTATTTTAAAAATATTAGTTAGGGCCCGGCGCGGTGGCGCAGTGGTTAAGGTCCTCGCGTTGCACGCCCAGGATCCCATATGGGCGCCGGTTCTAATCCCGGCAGCCCCACTTCCCTTCCAGCTCCCTGCCTGTGGCCTGGGAAAGCAGTCGAGGACGGCCCAAAGCTTTGGGACCCTGCACCTGCGTGGGAGACCCAGAAGAGGCTCCTGGCTTCGGATCGGCATAGCATCGGTCGTTGCGCTCACTTGGGGAGTGAATCATCAGACAGAAGATCTTCCTCTCTGTCTTTCCTCTCTGTATATCCACCTTTCCAATAAAAATAAAATAAATCTTTAAAAAAAATATGTGAGTTAGTATCTTATCTCCAAAATTAGAATATAACCTCTTTGAAGGGAAAGTGTAGTTTGATATTTTCATTTTCTTCACAGTACATAATGCAGTGCTTTGAAAACTGTGTACTCTTTAAACATTAATACGTGTGGATTCAAGTGAAGAGTTCAGAATGCTAAGAACAAATAGTTATATTGTGTGACTTTGTCTCCTGTAGTGTGCTTAATCTGACAGCTTATTCCCATGATGAACTCTCAAAGACACAGATTTAATGTGGTAATTCTAATCGATTTGAAGTACAATGAAGGTACTTGGAACGGAAAACTGTTGGCACTTTATAATAGCATGTAACAAGTTTATAGACGTTGAAACAGTATTTTTATCCTTGGCATTTGTTTCAGAATGTGTTTTATTTCACACTACTTTGATTACTTGTGGAATATTGGATTATTGAACTGAGGAGTTCATCATACTCTCATCATTTGTCAGTGAAGTGTTTGGAAACCATGCTATTAGATAGGAGAAGTTGTGATTTATATTGCCACTATTTAGTCTTCTCTGTGACAGTCATCTGGAGACTGTGAAATATAAGCAATAGCTTAAAACTAAGGCAGTGCTTGACACTTTATCTAGACAAATGGGCTCGATGACATGCGATTAGATACTTGTGTCTTGGTGGTGAGCATTGAACATAGGAAATAGGATGTCCAAGCCCTGCATTAGAGTACCTGGATTCCATTCCCAGCTGCCCCCTGAACCAGGTTCCTGCTAAGGTGGACCTTTGGAGACAGCAGTGATGGCTCTTATAGTTGAATCCTGCTGTGCCTGTAGGAGACCTGGATGGAGTTCTCAGGTGGCTCCATGATTTAGCTAAAGGGGAGGGCCTTGTGCGTATTTGTGGAAGTAACCAATAGAGAGCAACTCTATGTCTCATATAAATATCATATATTCTCTTTGCTATAAACCAACCTTCACACAAAATGCAAGATCAATAGATATATAGGTAAGCATGTATGTATATATTTATCTAGAGGAACAGACTCATGTTGAGAAGTGAACATACATTGAAATATGCATCTCTACCTCCAAATCGATGAAACTCTTAAATATATCTTGACAATAGGATGCTGGACTTTCTGCCATTGTTCATACCTACAACATCAGGATACACTTAAATAGCAGAATGGTGGATTTAATGCTATTTTTGAAAGACTATGCTGTTGTAATACTATAGGGAAAGCATTTGGAGGAGGGGACCTGTGGAGGGGGAGAGAGGAAATTCCAGAGCCTTTAGAACTGCACCAGAAAAATAAATAAATAAGTAAACGAACAAACAAACAAATACATACATCTAATGATATTTTGTCATCTGTATGCATGACAATATTTCGCACTATTCCAAATAAAAATTAAGAAAATTATGTTTTGCAAGTGTAATGGTAGTTAGAACTATATGAAACTGCCAATATTAGGATTTTTTTGACTAGAGAAAATGTCAATATTATTTGATTCAACTTATATAATTTTAGGTATGTGTGTAGACCTTAAAAAATAGGTCTTGAAAATGACTTTTCTGTATTGTGAGCCCAGATTTAATTTTAAGTAAAATACATATTTGTATGATTGCTTCTAAGCTGTATTTTTTTCCTGTTGAAGATGGAATCATATTTGCAAGGCACTTAGTGCACTTTACTTCTAGCATTTATTGTCCACATTCAGAATGCCAGACTATTAACACGTCTTGTTACCACACTGCCAAGCAAATCTCCCAATGTAGAACCAGTAATATTAGAAATATTTTCTCTGTTGTTTGCTTAGAACAACCCAAGTGCTAACATCTTTGATGAAGAGAGAATTAACACCTATGTCAGGGAAAGAAGTCATCGTATGAAAAAACCAAGTGTGTGGATCATAGGATGCCAAAAAAACCCATGCATTTGGCTAAACAAGAAATGACTTGACAAAGTTAAGGATTGATCTTCATGTGACTCATGAGGATGAGAAGGCAATGATTCAAATGACAAAACACTGGTGGAAATTTTAAGTAAAATTTGGCGTTAGGTGGAGTATTGCTAACACAGTGAAAATTTTCCCCAGTCTGGCTGCATTTAAGGATTTACAACACAGTGCTTTCCCATCGTTGTGTGCTTGGACCTGTCACATCTAGGGTGGCCTATGTAGCCCATGTGTCTAACAGTTCTTAAAATTATTTCCCACAGATTTTTCAGGCTTATGATGTTTAATCAGTTGCAAAATATAAGTAGATTATTTTAATTTATTTCTGATGTGTTAAATTAATCATAATACATAGTTATAGTGTTACTCCATACACCATGAGGGTAAATGCTTACATCAGATGAACATGCCCATTATTTAACATGTAAGGAGACTCATTTCTTCAGATTTATTTTGATGCATTTATAAAGTGCATTGATCCACTGAAGTAAAAATATAAATATCCCAGCAAATGTAACATGCCTAGTAAGAGACTTTCTTTTTCTTAAAAGTATTATTATTATTATTATTATGGCAAGAGTACCATATTTCCTACAATTATTATTTAGATCTATTATCTGAAAAAAAATAAAAAGGTAACCATTACGTATTGTTGGAATAACATGGGAATACTAGTAGTATTCTAGCAGTGTGTGTGGTTGGACTAAGTTCTGTGGCTTCTAAACTGCGCTGCTGTGGTTGAATGCTTCTATATGACTAAACAGCTATTTAGCTTCCCCAAGAATCAGCTTTCTCTTTTGTAAATATAAATCACACTACCTCCCTCCTAGAATTTTTATGTAGATGAGTTTCATATATGACAGCTCTTAGAACATTGCCTGTGTTGCCACACCATTAACAAATGTCAATAAATGTTAGCTGTTCTTATTACCACCTACAAAGAGGAAGGCAAAATGTGCTTTTAAAGCTTATGAATTTTACTTAAAACCATGGTAATTTAAAAACATTCCTTTGCTGTCTTCAATGCAGACAGAAAAATGAGGACTAAAGTGGTTTTTGCGTTAGAAAAGAAGTGGTAGAAAATACACACATATCACTTATGAATCTTTGGGGATGATAAGTTCTCAATGAGAAGTGATTAGAGATCATTGAGGTGTCAGGGTTGACCGTCATGTTGCTTTTGGTGTTCTTATAGGAAGAAGCCCGCGGCACTTTCTCCACCAGAAAATATAAGGACAAAACTAGCATCTAAAAGGCAAGGAGGGATCCCACACCAAGAACTGGGTCAGCTAACCTTTGTCATTGTTCCTGGCAGCTTCAAGAATAGTGATATGTAAGTATCTGTTCTGCAAACCACCTGTTTCATGGTCTTTTGTGAGAGCAACTAGAGCTAACTAACACAGAGGCAACTGCAGCAGTAGTTTACAGGACTAAGAGAAAGCATCTCACTTTATTAATATTATAAATAGAACATTCATAGTTTTAAATGATAAACTTTATAAATATAAAAATTTTAAATAGAATAGATTTAATGTAGTTCCTAGATACAGTTCTAAGAATATAATGATCCATCCTTCTTTCTTCTTCCCCTCTTCCACTCTCTTTTTCTAATTTACATTACAATCAATGCCTTAGTGTTCCATTAAGAAAAAGAGTTCAACAAATAAAAACCAAAAGACAGGGACAGCACAGTGGCTCAGTAAGCTAATCCTCCATCTGTAGCATGGGTAGCCAACCTGGGCACTGTTTCAAGTCCTGGCAGTTTCATTTTGGATTTATCTCCCTACTGATGACCTGGGAAGACAGCAGAGATGGCTCTTAAGTCCTCGGGTATCTGCACCATTTTGGAGACCTGGAAGAAGCTCTTGGACCTGTATGTGGATAGATTCAGCTCCAGACCAGTAGAAGGATCTCTCTCTGTCTCTCTTTCTCTGTGTCACACTGTTTTTCAGGTAAAAATAAAGTAAAAAAAAATATTTTTAAGTAAAAGGATTCTAGTTTAGTGGGAATATAGGTATGGACTATAAACAACAATCAAATAAAATGATACTCATATATATTAAATTTTAAAGTAATCACTGATCACCAAAGCCAAGATATTATCTCATTCTTAGCAGTTTGGGAAAGATATAAAACAAAGTATAATGAAACTGTGTTTGTAGCAATACTGATACAGTCTTTAAAAAAATTAACAAGCAATATTGCTTTTTCTGCATTTGGCTATCAAAAATATTATTTTATTATTTCATTGTGAAACAAATGAAGAAAATTTAACTTAATTTGAAAATATTGACATATATTTCACATTTTATTACTGTTTTGCTAGTAGTGTTATAACTTTTATGAATTCAAATGAGAAAATCTTTCTATTCTTTCTCCACAAAGTTACATACAATCAAGTTACATAAAATGACTGTGAAATTACTGAGATGAATTTTGCAGTAAATATCATATATTCAATGTGATTATGGTATGAGCCACCAGTTTTGGTTGGGGAAAATGTTTTCTGAAATGGTTTTTTGAAGTAAAGAACTTAAAATATTTGAATACAATATTGCTTGATATTTAGCATATATTTAAGCTACATTTACCATATATTCGACATATACAGCATTACTAATTAAGATTATGAGATGTGCTCACATTACATAATTTTGAAGTTATTATAAATTATGGATACAATTTTCTTTTAAGTAGGAGGAAGAGATGTGGTGGCATAGTTGTTGAGTGTGAAGCATGAGGGTAGCACAGGGTTTAGTTTTTATTCAGATACTTTCCCATTCTTCCTTTCTTCTTTCCCTCCTTCCTTCCCTCCTTCTTTCTGCCCTTTCATTCTTTCTTCTTTCCTTCCTTCCTTTTTAAAAAAGATTTATTGACCTTCATTTTTCGATTGATTTACAGTGAAAAGTAGAGACAAAGAGAAAAATCTTCTATCTACTGATTAACTCCTCAAATGGTGGCAGCAGCCAGAACTGTGCAAATCCAAAGCCAGGAGCCAAGAGCTTCTAGGTCTCCCACATGGGTACCCTGTCCCAAGGCTTAGGGCCATCAATCACTGCTTTCCTAGGCTATAAGCAGGGAGTTGGATCAGAGACCTAAGTGTAGAAGATGCAAAAAGATGAACACATATATGATTGTATATAAAGTGGAAGAATGTACATAGGTTAACTTCCCACTATGTACAAATATTCTTAAAGTTCAAGCAAATGCATATATATTGAGGAAGATCAATAACGTTAAACAAATCTAGTAATCCTAGCTGCAAAAAGTCTATGCCAAGTGTACAGAAAATGGAAAATGAGGTGGAAGTGCAGGCTGGCACAACACTATGGAAATCAGTATGGAGAGTGCTTAGAGAACTGAAGATAGGCCTGTTGTATGATCCTGCTATCTCATTGCTGGGGATATACCCAAAGGAAATGAGATCTGCTTATGAGAAAGGAATATATAGTCCTCTATTCATAGCAGCACAATCTACAGTAGAAAAGACATGGAAACAGCCCATATGCCCATCAAAAGGAAAGTCAATAAAGAAACTATGGAATAACTACTCCATGGAATACTACTTAGCCATTAAAAATGACATTGTACTGTTTGCAACCAAATAATCCCAACTACAGACCATTATGCTCAGTGAAATGAGTCAATCCCAAAAAGGTAAATATCATATGTTCTTTCTGCTATAAGGCAACCTCCTTGCAAAATACAAGATCCTGTAAAAATCGGTTCAAAATTAATACCAATAGCTG
>NW_024466160.1:0-175371 GCF_017591425.1 Ochotona curzoniae | reverse complement strand
GGTCCCCAAGCCCTATCAAGCCTGTCTCCCGGGATGCAACCAGCAGTCATCACGCCCACTCAGAAGGCTGCTGCGGGGAGGCTGGACCCCCCACGCGTGGCCCTTTTCGGGCCTAGCGTGGTGACCCAGGTACAGCGACCCGAACCCCCGGGCCCGTGCCGCTAGGGGCGTGGCTAGACCCAAGCACAGGCCGGGAAGAGGGGCGGGGCCGACGCGCGGGGACGTGACCCTGGCAGAATGGCGGCCGGGGTCCCCAAGCCCGATCAAGCCTGTCTCCCGGGATGCAACCAGCAGTCTTTGCGCCCACTTGGAAGGCTGCTTCAGGGAGGCTGGACCCCCCACGTGCGGCCCTTTTCGTGCCTAGTGTGGTGACCCAGGTAGAGCGACCCGACCCCCGGGACCGTGCCACTTGGGGCGTGGCTAGTCCCAAGCCTGGGCCGGGAAGAGGGGCGGGGCTGGTGCGCGGGGTCGTGACCCTGGCAGAATGGCGGCCTGGGTCCCCAAGCCCGATCAAGCCTGTCTCCTGGGATGCAACCAGCAGTCTTTGCTCCCACTTGGAAGGCTGCTTCGGGGAGGCTGGACCCCCCATGTGTGGCCCTTTTCGGGCCTAGCGTGGTGACCCAGGTAAAACGACCCAACCCCCGGGCCAGTGCCGCTAGGGGCGTGGCTAGACCAAGCACAGGCCGGGAAGAGGGGCGGGGGGGGCATGCAGGGACGTGACTCCTGGCAGAATGGCGGCCGGGGTCCATAAGCCCGATCAAGCCTGTCTCCCTGGATGCAACCAGCAGTCTTTGCGCCCACTCGGAAGGCTGCTTCAGGGAAGTTGGACCCCCCACGCGTGGCCCTTTTAGGGCCTAGCGTGGTGACCCAGGTATAGCGAACCAACCCCCAGGCCCTGGCGCTAGGGGCGTGGCTAGACCCAAGCCCAGGCCGGGAAGAGGGGCGGGGCCAGGGCGCGTGGGGACATGACTCCTGGTAGAATGGCAGCCGGGGTCCCCAAGCCCGATCAAGCCTGTCTCACGGGATGCAACCAGCAGTCTTTGCGACCACTTGGAATGCTGCTTCGGGGAGGCTGGACACCCCAATCGCGTGGCCCTTTTCGGGCCTAGCGTGGTGACCCAGGTACAGCGACCCAACCCCCGGCCCGTGGCGCTTGCGGCGTGGCTACTCCCAAGCCCAGGCCGGGAAGAGGGGCGGAGCTGGCGCGCGCAGGGACGTGACCACTGGCAGAATGGCCCCCGGGGTCCACAAGCCCGATCAAACCTGTCTCCCGGGATGCAGCCAGCAGTCTTTGCGCCCACTTGGAACGCTGCTTCGGGGAGGCTGGACCCCCCACACGTGGCCCTTTTCGGGCATAGCGTGGTGACCCAGGTACAGCGACCCGACACCCCCGGCCCGTGGCGCTAGGGGCATGGCTAGACCCAAGCCCAGGCCGGGAAGAGGGGCGGGGCCGGCGCGCGGGTCGTGACCACTGGCAGAATGGCGGCCGGGGTCCCCAAGCCCGATCAAGCCTGTCTCCCAGGATGCAACCAGCAGTCTTTGCGCCCACTTGGAAGGCTGCTTCAGGGAAGTTGGACCCCCCACGCGTGGCCCTTTTCTGGCCTAGCGTGGTGACACAGGTATAGCGAACCAACCCCCGGCCCCTGGCGCTAGGGGCGTGGCTAGACCCAAGCCCAGGCCGGGAAGAGGGGCGGGGCCAGGGCGCGTGGGGACATGACCCCTGGTAGAATGGCAGCCGGGGTCCCCAAGCCCGATCAAGCCTGTCTCCCTGGATGCAACCAGCAGTCTTTGCGCCCACTTGGAAGGCTGCTTCGGGGAGGCTGGACACCCCAATAGCGTGGCCATTTTCTGGCCTAGCGTGGTGACCCAGGTACAGCGACCCAACCCCGGGCCCGTGGCGCTAGGGGCGTGGCTAGACACAAGCCCGGGCCGGGAAGAGGGGCGTGGCCGGCGCGCGGGGGCGTGACTCCTGGCAGAATGGAAGCCGGGGTCCCCAAGCCCGATCAAGCCTGTGTCCGGGGATGCAACCAACAGTCTTTGCGCCCATTCGGAAGGCTGCTTTGGGGAGGCTGGACCCCCCACGCGTGGCCCTTTTCTGGCCTCGTGTGGTGACCCAGGTAGAGCGACCCGCCCCCGGGACTGTGCCGCAAGGGGCGTGGCTAGACCCAAGTCTGGGCCGGGAAGAGGGGTGGGGCTGGCGCGCGGGGACGTGACTCCTGGCAGAATGGTGGCCGGGGTCCCCAAGCCCAATCTGGCCTGTCTCGCGGGATGCAAGCAGCAGTCTTTGCGCCCACTTGGAAGGCTGCTTCAGAAAGGCTGGACCCCCACGCGTGGCCATTTTCGGGCCTAGCCTGGTGACCCAGGTACAGCGACCTGACCCCCGGGCCAGTGCCGCTAGGGGCGTGGCTAGACCCAAGCACAGGCCGGGAAGAGGGGCGGGGCCAGTGCGCGGGAGCATGACTCCTGGCAGAATGGCGGCCGGGGTCCCCAAGCCCGATCAAGCCTGTCTCCCTGGATGCAACCAGCAGTCTTTGCGCCCACTTGGAAGGCTGCTTCGGGGAGGCTGGACCCCCTACGCGTTGCCCTTTTCGGGCCTAGCGTGGTGACCCAGGTACAGCGACCCGACCCCCGGGCCCGTGGCGCTAGGGGCATGGCTAGACCCAAGCCCAGGCCGGGAAGAGGGGCGGGGCCGGCGCGGTGGGACGTGACCCCTGGCAGAATGGCGGCCGGGGTCCCCAAGCCCGATCAAGCCTGTCTCCCTGGATGCAACCAGCAGTCTTTGCGCCCACTTGGAAGGCTGCTTCGGGGAGGCTGGACCCCCCACGCGTGGCCCTTTTCGGGCCTAGCGTGGTGACCCAGGTACAGCGACCCGACACCCGGGCCCGTGGCGCTAGGGGCGTGGCTAGACCCAAGCACAGGCCGGGAAGAGGGGCGGGGCCGGCGCGCAGGGACGTGACTCCTGGCAGAATGGCGGCCGGGGTCCCCAAGCCCGATCAAGCCTGTCTCCCGGGATGCAACCAGCTGTCTTTGCACCCACTTGGAAGGCTGCTTCGGGGAGGCTGGACCCCCCACGCGTGGCCCTTTTCGGGCCTAGCGTGGTGACCCAGGTACAGCGACCCGACACCCGGGCCCGTGGCGCTAGGGGCGTGGCTAGACCCAAGCCCAGGCCGGGAAGAGGGGCGGGGCCAGGGCGCGTGGGGACATGACTCCTGGTAGAATGGCAGCCGGGGTCCCCAAGCCCGATCAAGCCTGTCTCCCTGGATGCAACCAGCAGTCTTTGCGCCCACTTGGAAGGCTGCTTCGGGGAGGCTGGACACCCCAATAGCGTGGCCATTTTTCTGGCCTAGCGTGGTGACCCAGGTACAGCGACCCAACCCCCGGGCCCGTGGCGCTAGGGGCGAGGCTAGACACAAGCCCGGGCCGGGAAGAGGGGCGTGGCCGGCGCGCGGGGGCGTGACTCCTGGCAGAATGGAAGCCGAGGTCCCCAAGCCCGATCAAGCCTGTGTCCGGGGATGCAACCAACAGTCTTTGCGCCCATTCGGAAGGCTGCTTTGGGGAGGCTGGACCCCCCACGCGTGGCCCTTTTCTGGCCTCGTGTGGTGACCCAGGTAGAGCGACCCGCCCCCGGGACTGTGCCGCAAGGGGCGTGGCTAGACCCAAGTCTGGGCCGGGAAGAGGGGTGGGGCTGGCGCGCGGGGACGTGACTCCTGGCAGAATGGTGGCCGGGGTCCCCAAGCCCAATCAAGCCTGTCTCCCGGGATGCAAGCAGCAGTCTTTGCGCCCACTTGGAAGGCTGCTTCAGAAAGGCTGGACCCCCACCCGTGGCCATTTTCGGGCCTTGCCTGTTGACCCAGGTACAGCGACCTGACCCCCGGGCCAGTGCCGCTAGGGGCGTGGCTAGACCAAAGCACAGGCCGGGAAGAGGGGCGGGGCCGGCGCCCAGGGACGTGACTCCTGGCAGAATGGCGGCGGGGGTCCCCAAGCCCGATCAAGCCTGTCTCCCTGGATGCAACCAGCAGTCTTTGCGCCCACTTGGAAGGCTGCTTCAGGGAGGCTGGACCCCCCACGCGTTGCCCTTTTCGGGCCTAGCGTGGTGACCCAGGTACAGTGACCCGACCCCCGGGCACATGCCGCTAGGGGTGTGGCTAGACCCAAGCCCGGGCCGGGAAGAGGGGCGGGGGCGGCGCGCGGGGACGTGACCCCTGGCAGAATGGCGCCCTGGGTCCCCAAGCCCGATCAAGCCTGTCTCCCGGGATGCAACCAGCAGTCTCCGCGCCCACTTGGAAGGCTGCTTCGGGGAGGCTGGACCCCCCACACGTGGCCCAATTTGGGCCTAGCGTGGTGACCCAGGTACAGCGACCCGACCACTGGGCCCGTGCCGCTAGGGGCGTGGCTAGACCCAAGCCCGAGCCGGGTAGAGGGGAGGGTCCGGCACGCGGGTACGTGACCCCTTCAGAATGGCGGCCTGGTTCCCCAAGCCCGATCAAGCCTGTCTCCCGGGATGCAACCAGCAGTCTTTGCGCCCACTTGGAAGGCTGCTTCGGGGAGGCTGGACCCCCCACGCGTGGCCCTTTTCGGGCCTAGCATGGTGACCCAGGTACAGCGACCCAACCCCTGGGCTGGGAATAGGGGCGGGGGCCGCCGCGCGTGTGCGTGACTGCTGGCAGAATGGCGGGCGGGGTCCCCAAGCCCGATCAAGCCTGTCTCCCGGGATGCAACCAGCAGTCTTTGCGCCCACTCGGAAGGCTGCTTCGGGGAGGCTGGACCCCCCACGCGTGGCCCTTTTCGGGCCTAGCGTGGTGACCCAGGTACAGCGACCCGAACCCCCGGGCCCGTGCCGCTAGGGGCGTGGCTAGATCCAAGCAAAGGCCGGGAAGAGGGGCAGGGCCCACGCGCGGGGCGTGACCACTGGCAGAATGGCGGCCGGGGTCCCCAAGCCCGATCAAGCCTGTCTCCCGGGATGCAACCAGCAGTCTTTGCGCCCACTTGGAAGGCTGCTTCAGGGAGGCTGGACCCCCCACGTGCGGCCCTTTTCGTTCCTAGTGTGGTGACACAGGTAGAGCGACCCGACCCCCGGGACCGGACCACTTGGGGCGTGGCTAGTCCAAAGCCTGGGCCGGGAAGAGGGGCGGGGCTGGTGCGCGGGGTCGTGACCCCTGGCAGAATGGCGGCCTTGGTCCCCAAGCCCGATCAAGCCTGTCTCCTGGGATGCAACCAGCAGTCTTTGCTCCCACTTGGAATGCTGCTTCGGGGAGGCTGGACCCCCCATGTGTGGCCCTTTTCGGGCCTAGCGTGGTGACCCAGGTAAAACGACCCAACCCCCGGGCCAGTGCCGCTAGGGGCGTGGCTAGACCAAGCACAGGCCGGGAAGAGGGGCGGGGGGGGGCATGCAGGGACGTGACTCCTGGCAGAATGGCGGCCGGGGTCCATAATCCCGATCAAGCCTGTCTCCCTGGATGCAACCAGCAGTCTTTGCGCCCACTCGGAAGGCTGCTTCAGGGAAGTTGGACCCCCCACGCGTGGCCCTTTTAGGGCCTAGCGTGGTGACCCAGGTATAGCGAACCAACCCCCAGCCCCTGGCGCTAGGCGCGTGGCTAGACCCAAGCCCAGGCCGGGAAGAGGGGCGGGGCCAGGGCGCGTGGGGACATGACTCCTGGTAGAATGGCAGCCGGGGTCCCCAAGCCCGATCAAGCCTGTCTCACGGGATGCAACCAGCAGTCTTTGCGACCACTTGGAATGCTGCTTCGGGGAGGCTGGACACCCCAATCGCGTGGCCCTTTTCGGGCCTAGCGTGGTGACCCAGGTACAGCGACCCAACCCCCGGCCCGTGGCGCTTGCGGCGTGGCTACTCCCAAGCCCAGGCCGGGAAGAGGGGCGGAGCTGGCGCGCGCAGGGACGTGACCACTGGCAGAATGGCCCCCGGGGTCCACAAGCCCGATCAAACCTGTCTCCCGGGATGCAGCCAGCAGTCTTTGCGCCCACTTGGAACGCTGCTTCGGGGAGGCTGGACCCCCCACACGTGGCCCTTTTCGGGCATAGCGTGGTGACCCAGGTACAGCGACCCGACACCCGGGCCCGTGGCGCTAGGGGCATGGCTAGACCCAAGCACAGGACGGGAAGAGGGGAGGGGCCCGCGCGCCGGTCGTGACCACTGGCAGAATGGCGGCCGGGGTCCCCAAGCCCGATCAAGCCTGTCTCCCAGGATGCAACCAGCAGTCTTTGCGCCCACTTGGAAGGCTGCTTCAGGGAAGTTGGACCCCCCACGCGTGGCCCTTTTCTGGCCTAGCGTGGTGACACAGGTATAGCGAACCAACCCCCGGCCCCTGGCGCTAGGGGCGTGGCTAGACCCAAGCCCAGGCCGGGAAGAGGGGCGGGGCCAGGGCGCGTGGGGACATGACTCCTGGTAGAATGGCAGCCGGGGTCCCCAAGCCCGATCAAGCCTGTCTCCCTGGATGCAACCAGCAGTCTTTGCGCCCACTTGGAAGGCTGCTTCGGGGAGGCTGGACACCCCAATAGCGTGGCCATTTTCTGGCCTAGCGTGGTGACCCAGGTACAGCGACCCAACCCCCGGGCCCGTGGCGCTAGGGGCGAGGCTAGACACAAGCCCGGGCCGGGAAGAGGGGCGTGGCCGGCGCGCGGGGGCGTGACTCCTGGCAGAATGGAAGCCGAGGTCCCCAAGCCCGATCAAGCCTGTGTCCGGGGATGCAACCAACAGTCTTTGCGCCCATTCGGAAGGCTGCTTTGGGGAGGCTGGACCCCCCACGCGTGGCCCTTTTCTGGCCTCGTGTGGTGACCCAGGTAGAGCGACCCGCCCCCGGGACTGTGCCGCAAGGGGCGTGGCTAGACCCAAGTCTGGGCCGGGAAGAGGGGTGGGGCTGGCGCGCGGGGACGTGACTCCTGGCAGAATGGTGGCCGGGGTCCCCAAGCCCAATCAAGCCTGTCTCCCGGGATGCAAGCAGCAGTCTTTGCGCCCACTTGGAAGGCTGCTTCAGAAAGGCTGGACCCCCACCCGTGGCCATTTTCGGGCCTTGCCTGTTGACCCAGGTACAGCGACCTGACCCCCGGGCCAGTGCCGCTAGGGGCGTGGCTAGACCAAAGCACAGGCCGGGAAGAGGGGCGGGGCCGGCGCCCAGGGACGTGACTCCTGGCAGAATGGCGGCGGGGGTCCCCAAGCCCGATCAAGCCTGTCTCCCTGGATGCAACCAGCAGTCTTTGCGCCCACTTGGAAGGCTGCTTCGGGGAGGCTGGACCCCCTACGCGTTGCCCTTTTCGGGCCTAGCGTGGTGACCCAGGTACAGTGACCCGACCCCCGGGCACATGCCGCTAGGGGTGTGGCTAGACCCAAGCCCGGGCCGGGAAGAGGGGCGGGGCCGGCGCACGGGGACGTGACCCCTGGCAGAATGGCGCCCTGGGTCCCCAAGCCCGATCAAGCCTGTTTCCCGGGATGCAACCAGCAGTCTCCGCGCCCACTTGGAAGGCTGCTTCGGGGAGGCTGGACCCCCCACACGTGGCCCAATTTGGGCCTAGCGTGGTGACCCAGGTACAGCGACCCGACCACTGGGCCCGTGGCACTAGGGGCGTGGCTAGACCCAAGCCCGAGCCGGGTAGTGGGCGGGACCGGCACGCGGGTACGTGACCCCTGCAGAATGGCGGCCTGGTTCCCCAAGCCCGATCAAGCCTGTCTCCCGGGATGCAACCAGCAGTCTTCAAGCCCACTTGGAAGGCTGCTTCGGGGAGGCTGGACCCCCCACGCGTGGCCCTTTTCGGGCCTAGCATGGTGACCCAGGTACAGCGACCCAACCCCTGGGCTGGGAATAGGGGCGGGGCCGCCGCGCGTGTGCGTGACTGCTGGCAGAATGGCGGGCGGGGTCCCCAAGCCCGATCAAGCCTGTCTCCCGGGATGCAACCAGCAGTCTTTGCGCCCACTCGGAAGGCTGCTTCGGGGAGGCTGGACCCCCCACGCGTGGCCCTTTTCGGGCCTAGCGTGGTGACCCAGGTACAGCGACCCGAACCCCCGGGCCCGTGCCGCTAGGGGCGTGGCTAGATCCAAGCAAAGGCCGGGAAGAGGGGCAGGGCCCACGCGCGGGGCGTGACCACTGGCAGAATGGCGGCCGGGGTCCCCAAGCCCGATCAAGCCTGTCTCCCGGGATGCAACCAGCAGTCTTTGCGCCCACTTGGAAGGCTGCTTCAGGGAGGCTGGACCCCCCACGTGCGGCCCTTTTCGTTCCTAGTGTGGTGACACAGGTAGAGCGACCCGACCCCCGGGACCGGACCACTTGGGGCGTGGCTAGTCCAAAGCCTGGGCCGGGAAGAGGGGCGGGGCTGGTGCGCGGGGTCGTGACCCCTGGCAGAATGGCGGCATGGGTCCGCAAGCCCGATCAAGCCTGTCTCCCGGGATGCAACCAGCAGTCTTTGCGCCCACTCGGAAGGCTGCTTCGGGGAGGCTGGACCCCCCAGTGCGTGGCCCTTTTCTGGCCTAGCGTGGTGATCCAGGTACAGCGACCCGACCCCTGGGCCCGTGCCGCAAGGGGCGTGGCTAGACCAAGCCCGGGCCGGGAAGAGGGGCGGGGCCGCGGCGCGGGGACGTGACCCCTGGCAGAATGGCGGCCGGGGTCCCCAAGCCCGATCAAGCCTGTCTCCCTGGATGCAACCAGCAGTCTTTGCGCCCACTTGGAAGGCTGCTTCGGGGAGGCTGGACCCCCCACGCTTGGCCCTTTTCTGGCTTAGCGTGGTGACCCAGGTATAGGGAACCAACCCAAGGCCCCTGGCGCTATGGGCGTGGCTAGACCCAAGCCCAGGCCGGGAAGCATGGCGGGGCCACGGCGCGCAGGGGCGTGACTCCTGGCAGAATGGGGGCCGGGGTCCCCAAGCCCGATCAAGCCTGTCTCCCGGGATGCAACCAGCAGTCTTTTCGCCCACTCGGAAGGCTGTTTCGGGGACGCTGGACACCCACGCTTGGCCCTTTTCGGGTCTTTCGTGGTGCCCCAGGTACAGCGACACAACCCCCGGGCCCGTGCAGCTAGGGGCGGGGCTAGACCCAAGCCCGGGCCTGGAAGAGGGGCGGGGCTGGTGCGCGGGGTCGTGACCCCTGGCAGAATGGCTGCCGGGGTCCCCAAGCCCGATCAAGCCTGTTTCCCGGGATGCAACCAGCAGTCTTTGCGCCCACTTGGAAGGCTGCTTCGGGGAGGCTGGACCCCGCACGCTTGGCCCTTTTCGGGCCTAGCGTGGTGACCCAGGTACAGCGACCTGACCACCGGCCTGATGGCGCTAGGGGCGTGGCTAGACCCAAGCCCAGGCCGGGAAGAGGGGCGGGGCCGGCGCACGGGGACATGACCCCTGGCAGAATGGCGGCCAGTGTCCCCAAGCCCGATCAAGCCTGTCTCCCGGGATGCAACCAGCAGTCTTTGCGCCCACTTGGAAGGCTGCTTCGGGGAGGCTGGACCCCCCACGCGTGGCCCTTTTCGGGCCTAGCGTGGTGACCCAGGTACAGCGACCCAACCCCCGGGCTGGGAATAGGGGACGGGGCCGCCGCGCGTGTGCGTGACTGCTGGCAGAATGGCAGCCGGTGTCCCCAAGCCCAATCAAGCACGTCTCCCGGGATGCAACCAGCAGTCTTTGCGCCCACTTGGAAGGCTGCTTCGGGGAGGCTGGACCCCCCAAGTGCGAGGCCCTTTTCGCTCCTAGCGTGGTGACCCAGGTAGAGCGAACCAACCCCCAGCCCCTGGCGCTAGGGGCGTGGCTAGACCCAAGCACAGGACGGGAAGAGGGGCATGGCCGACGCTGGCGGACACGTGACCCCTGGCAGAATGGCGGCCAGGGTCCCCAAGCCCGATCAAGCCTTTCTCCCGGGATGCAACCAGCAGTCTTTGCGCCCACTTGGAAGGCCGCTTCGGGGAGGCTGGACCCTCCACGCGTGGCCCTTTTCGGGCCTAGCGTGGTGACCCAGGTACAGCAACCGGAACCCACGGGCCCGTGAAGTTGGGGCGTGGCTAGATCCAAGCCCAGGCAGGAAGAGGGACGGGGCCGGTGCGCGGGGGCGTGACCCCTTGCAGAATGGCGGCCAGGGTCCCCAAGCCCGATCAAGCCTGTCTCCCGGGATGCAACTAGCAGTCATCACGCAGACTCGGAAGGCTGCTTCAGGGAGGCTGGACCCCCCACGCGTGGCCCTATTCTGGCCTAGCGTGGTGATCAAGCTACAGCGAACCGACCCCCAGGCCCGTGGCGCTAGGGGCATGGCTAGACCCAAACACAGGCCGGGAAGAGGGGCGGGGCCGGCGCGGTGGGACATGACTCCTGGCAGAATGGCCCCCGTGGTCCCCAAGCCCGATCAAGCCTGTCTACTGGGATGCAACCAGCAGTCTTCACGCCCACTCGGAAGGCTGCTTCAGAAAGGCTGGACCCCCCACGCGTAGCCATTTTAGGGCCTAGCGTGGTGACCCAGGTACAGCGACCCGACCCCCGGGCCCGTGCAGCTGGGGCGTGGCTAGACCCAAGCTCGGGCCGGGAAGAGGGGAGGGGCCGGCACGCAGACACGTGACCCCTGGCAGAATGGCGACCAGGGTCCCCAAGCCCGATCAAGCCTGTCTCCCGGGATGCAACCAGCAGTCTTTGCGCCCACTTGGAAGGCTGCTTCGGGGAGGCTGGAACCCCCACGCGTGGCCCTTTTCGCTCCTAGCGTGGTGACCCAGGTACAGCGAGCCCAAACCCCGGGTCCGTGCCGCTAGGGGCATGGCTAGATCCAAGCCTAGGCCTGGAAGAGGGGCAGCGCCATCGCAGTGGGACGTGACCCCTGGCAGAATGGCGGCCAGGGTCCCCAAGCCCGATCAAGCCTGTCTCCCGGGATGCAGCCAGCAGTCTTTGCGCCCACTTGGAACGCTGCTCCGGGGAGGCTGGACCCCCCACACATGGCCCTTTTCGGGCATAGCGTGGTGACCCAGGTACAGCGAGCCCAACCCCCGGGCCCGTGCCGCTAGGGGCGTGGCTAGACCCAAGCACAGGCCTGGAAGAGGGGCGGGGGCGGGCGCGCAGGGACGTGACTCCTGGCATAATGGCAGCCGGGGTCCCCAAGCCCGATCAAGCCTGTCTCCCGGGATGCAGCCAGCAGTCTTTGCGCCCACTTGGAACGCTGCTCCGGGGAGGCTGGACCCCCCACACATGGCCCTTTTCGGGCATAGCGTGGTGACCCAGGTACAGCGAGCCCAACCCCCGGGCCCGTGCCGCTAGGGGCGTGGCTAGACCCAAGCCTGGGCCGGGAAGAGGGGCGGGGCTGGTGCGCGGGGTCGTGACCCCTGGCAGAATGGCGGCCGAGGTCCCCAAGCCCAATCAAGCCTGTCTCCCGGGATGCAACCAGCAGTCTTTGCGCCCACTCGGAAGGATGCTTCAGGGAGGCTGGACCCCACACGCGTGGCCCTTTTCTGGCCTAGCGTGGTGATCCAGCTACAGTGACCCGACCTCTGGGCCCGTGCCGCAAGGGGCGTGGCTAGACCAAGCCCGGGCCGGGAAGAGGGGTGGGGCTGCGGCGCTTGGACGTGACCCCTGGCAGAATGGCGGCCGGGGTCCCCAAGCCCGATCAAGCCTGTCTCCCTGGATGCAACCAGCAGTCTTTGCGCCCACTTGGAACGCTGCTTCGGGGAGGCTGGACCCCCCACGCGTGGCCCTTTTCTGGCTTAGCGTGGTGACCCAGGTATAGGGAACCAACCCCCGGCCCAGGGCGCTAGGGGCGTGGCTAGACCCAAGCCCAGGCCGGGAAGCAGGGCGGGGACACGGCGCGCAGGGGCGTGACTCCTGGCAGAATGGCGGCCAGGATCCCCAAGCCCGATCAAGCCTGTCTCCCGGGATGCAACCAGCAGTCTTTTCGCCCACTCGGAAGGCTGCTTCGGGGAGGCTGGACCCCCCACGCGTGGCCCTTTTCGGGTCTTTCGTGGTGACCCAGGTACAGCGACCCAACCCCCGGGCTGGGAATAGGGACGGGGCCGCCGCGCGTGTGCGTGACTCCTGGCAGAATGGCAGCCAGGGTCCCCAAGCCCGATCAAGCCTGTCTCCCGGGATGCAACCAGCAGTCTTTGCGCCCACTTGGAAGGCTGCTTCGGGGAGGCTGGACCCCCCACGCTTGGCCCTTTTCGGGCCTAGCGTGGTGACCCAGGTACAGCTACCTGACCACCGGCCTGGTGACGCTAGGGGCGTGGCTAGACCCAAGCCCGGGCCGGGAAGGGGGGCGGGGCCGGCGCACGGGGACGTGACCCCTGGCAGAATGGCGGCCAGTGTCCCCAAGCCCGATCAAGCCTGTCTCCCGGGATGCAACCAGCAGTCTTTGCGCCCACTCAGAAGGCAGCTTCAGGGAGGCTGGACCCCCCACGCGTGGCCCTTTTCGGGCCTAGCGTGGTGACCCAGGTACAGCGACCAGAACCCCCGGGCCCGTGCCGCTAGGTGCGTGGCTAGATCCAAGCCCTGGCCTGGAAGAGTGGTGGGGCCGGCGCGGTGGGACATGACCCCTGGCAGAATGGCGGCCAGGGTCTCCAAGCCCGATCAAGCCTGTCTCCCGGGATGCAACCAGCAGTCTTTGCGCCCACTTGGAACGCTGCTTCAGGGAGGCTGGACCCCCCACACGTTGCCCTTTTCGGGCATAGCGTGGTGACCCAGGTACAGCGACCCAAACCCCGTGCCCGTGCCGCCAGGGGTGTGGCTAGACCCAAGCCCGGGCCGGGAAGAGGGGCGGGGGCGGCACGCAGGGACGTGACCCCTGGCAGAATGGCGGCGAGGGTCCCCAAGCCCGATCAAGCCTGTCTCCCGGGATGCAACCAGCAGTCATCACAACCACTGGGAAGGCTGCTTCAGAAAGGCTGTACCCCCACGCTTGGCCCTTTTCGGGCCTAGCATGGTGACCCAGGAACAGCGACCCGAACCCCCGGGCCCGTGCCGCTAGGGGCGTGGCTAAATCCAAGCCCCGGCAGGGAAGAGGGGCGGGGCCGGCGCTGGCGGGTACGTGACCCCTGGCAGAATGGCGGCCTGGTTCCCCAATCCCGATCAAGCCTGTCTCCCGAGATGCAATCAGCAGTCTTTGCGCCCACTCGGAAGGCTGCTTCGGGGAGGCTGGACCCCCTACGCGTGACCCTTTTCGGGCCTAGCGTGGTGACCCAGGTACAGCGACCCAACCCCTGGGCCCGTGCCGCTAGGTGCGTGGCTAGACCCAAGCCAGGGCCGAGAAGAGGGGCGGGGCCGGTTCGCGCAGGGACGTGACGCCTGGCAGAATGGCGCCCTGGGTCCCCAAGCCCGATCAAGCCTGACTCCCAGGATGCAACCAGCGGTCTTTGCGCCACTTCGGAAGGCTGCTTCGGGGAGGCTGGACCCCCACGCGTGGCCCTTTTTGGGCCTAGCGTGGTGACCCAGGTATAGCGAACCAACCCCCAGCCCCTGGCGCTAGGGGCGTGGCTAGACCCAAGCCCAGGCCTGGAAGAGGGGCGGGGCCAGGGCGCGTGGGGACGTGACTCCTGGCAGAATGGCAGCCAGGGTCCCCAAGCCCGATCAAGCCTGTCTCCCGGGATGCAACCAGCAGTCTTTGCGCCCACTTGGAATGCTTCTTCGGGGAGGCTGGATCCCCCATGCGTGGCCCTTTTCGGGCCTAGCGTGGTGACCCAGGTACAGCGACCCGACACCCGGGCCCGTGCCGCTAGGGGCGTGGCTAGACACAAGCCCAGGCCGGGAAGAGGGGCGGGGCCGGCGCGCAGGGACCTGACCCCTGGCAGAATGGCGGCCGGGGTCCCCAAGCCCAATCAAGCCTGTCTCCCGGGATGCAACCAGCAGTCATCACGCCCACTCAGAAGGATGCTTCAGGGAGGCTGGACCCCACACGCGTGGCCCTTTTCGGGCATAGCGTGGTGCCCCAGGTACAGCGAGCCCAAACACCGGGCCCGTGCCGCTAGGGGCATGGCTAGATCCAAGCCCAGGCCTGGAAGAGGGGCGGGGCCGGCGCGGTGGGACGTGACCCCTGGCAGAATGGCGGCGAGGGTCTCCAAGCCCGATCAAGCCTGTCTCCCGGGATGCAGCCAGCAGTCTTTGCGCCCACTTGGAACGCTGCTTCGGGGAGGCTGGACCCACCACACGTGGCCCTTTTCGGGCCTAGTGTGGTGACCCAGGTAGAGCGACCCGACCCCCGGGACCGGACCGCTTGGGGCGTTTCTAGACCCAAGCCTGGGCCTGGAAGAGGGGTGGGGCTGGTGCGCGGGGTCGTGACCCCTGGCAGAATGGCGGCAGGGGTCCCCAAGCCCGATCAAGCCTGTCTCCCGGGATGCAACCAGCAGTCTTTGCGCCCACTTGGAAGGCTGCTTCAGGGAGGCTGGACCCCCCACGCGTGGCCCTTTTTGGGCCTAGCGTGGTGACCCAGGTACAGCGAGCCCAAACACCGGGCCCGTACCGCTAGGTGCGTGGCTAGATCCAAGCCCAGGCCTGGAAGAGGGGAGGGGCCGGCGCGGTGGGACATGACCCCTGGCAGAATGGCGGCCAGGGTCTCCAAGCCCGATCAAGCCTGTCTCCCGGGATGCAGCCAGCAGTCTTTGCGCCCACTTGGAACGCTGCTTCAGGGAGGCTGGACCCCCCACGCGTGGCCCTTTTCGGGCATAGCGTGGTGACCCAGGTACAGCGACCCAACAGCCGGGCCCGTGCCGCTAGGGGCGTGGCTAGACCCAAGCACAGGCCGGGAAGAGTGGCGGGGCTGGCGCGCAGGGACGTGACTCCTGGCAGTATGGCAGCCGGGGTCCATAAGCCCGATCAAGCCTGTCTCCCTGGAATCAACCAGCAGTCTTTGCGCCCACTTGGAAGGCTGCTTCAGGGAAGTTGGACCCCCCACGCGCGGCCCTTTTCTGGCCTAGCGTGGTGACCCAGGTATAGCGAACCAACCCCCGGCCCCTGGCGCTAGGGGCGTGGCTAGACCCAAGCCCAGGCCTGGAAGAGGGGAGGGGCCAGGGCGCGTGGGGACGTGACTCCTGGCAGAATGGCAGCCAGGGTCCCCAAGCCCGATCAAGCCTGTCTCCCGGGATGCAACCAGCAGTCTTTGCGCCCACTTGGAAGGCTGCTTCGGGGAGGCTGGACCCCCCACGCTTGGCCCTTTTTGGGCCTAGCATGGTGACCCAGGTACAGCGACCCGACCCCCGGGACCGTGCCGCTAGGGGCGTGGCTAGACCCAAGCCCGGGCTGGGAAGAGGGGCGGGGCTGGCGCGCAGGGACGTGACCCCTGGCAGAATGACGGCCGGGGTCCCCAAGCCCAATCAAGCCTGTCTCCCGGGATGCAACCAGCAGTCATCACGCCCACTCGGAAGGCTGCTTCGGGGAAGTTGAACCCCCCACGCGTGGCCATTTTCGGCCCTAGCGTGGTGACCCAGGTATAGCGACCCGAACCCCCGGGCCCGTGCAGTTGGGGCGTGGCTAGATCCAAGCCCGGGCCTGGAAGAGGGGAGGGGCCGGTGCCCAGGGACGTGACCCTTGGCACAATGGCGGCCAGGGTCCCCAAGCCCGATCAAGCCTGTCTCCTGGGATGCAACCAGCAGTCTTTGCGCCCACTTGGAAGGCTGCTTATGGGAGGCTGGAACCCCATGCGTGGCCCTTTTCGGGCCTAGCGTGTTGACCCAGGTACAGTGACCCGACCCCCGGGCCAGTGCCGCTAGGGGCGTGGCTAGACCCAAGCACAGGCTGGGAAGAGGGGCGGGGCCGGCTCGGGGACGTGACCCCTGGCAGAATGGCGGCCAGGGTCCCCAAGCCCAATCAAGCCTGTCTCCCGGGATGCAACCAGCATTCTTCGTGCCCACTCGGAAGGCTGCTTCAGAAAGGCAGTACCCCCCATGCGTGGCCCTAATCTGGCCTAGCATGGTGACCCAGGTACAGCGACCCAACCCCCGGGCTGGGAAGAGGGGCGGGGCCGCCGCGCGTGTGCGTGACTGCTGGCAGAATGGCAGCCGGTGTCCCCAAGCCCGATCAAGCCTGTCTCCCGGGATGCAACCAGCAGTCTTTGCGCCCACTTGGAAGGCTGCTTCGGGGAGGCTGGACCCCCCAAGTGCGAGGCCCTTTTCGCTCCTAGCGTAGTGACCCAGGTACAGCGACCCGAACCCCGGGCCCGTGGCGCTAGGGGCATGGCTAGACCCAAGCACAGGACGGGAAGAGGGGGAGGGGACCACGCGCCGGTCGTGACCACTGGCAGAATGGCGGCCGGGGTCCCCAAGCCCGATCAAGCCTGTCTCCCGGGATGCAACCAGCAGTCTTTGCGCCCACTTGGAAGGCTGCTTCGGGGAGGCTGGACCCCCCAAGTGCGAGGCCCTTTTCGGGCCTAGCGTGGTGACCCAGGTACAGAAACCGGAACCCACGGGCCCGTGCAGTTGGGGCATGGCTAGATCCAGGCCTAGGCCTGGAAGAGGGGCAGGGCCGTCGCGGTGGGACGTGACCCCTGGCAGAATGGCGGCCAGGGTCCCCAAGCCTGATCAAGCCTGTCTCCCGGGATGCAGTCAGCAGTCATCACGCCCACTCAGAAGGCTGCTTCGGGGAGGCTGGACACCCCAATCGCGTGCCCCTTTTCAGGCCTAGCGTGGTGACCCAGGTACAGCGACCCGAACCCCGGGACCGTGCCGCTAGGGGCGTGGCTAGACCCAAGCCCGGGCTGGGAAGAGGGGCGGGGCCGGCGCGCAGGGACGTGACCCCTGGCAGAATGGCGGCCGGGGTCCCCAAGCCCAATCAAGCCTGTCTCCCGGGATGCAACCAGCATTCTTCGTGCCCACTCGGAAGGCTGCTTCAGAAAGGCAGTACCCCCCATGCGTGGCCCTAATCTGGCCTAGCATGGTGACCCAGGTACAGCGACCCAACCCCCGGGCTGGGAAGAGGGGCGGGGCCAGGGCGCGTGGGGACATGACTCCTGGTAGAATGGCAGCCAGGGTCCCCAAGCCCGATCAAACCTGTCTCCTGGGATGCAACCAGCAGTCTTTGCGCCCACTTGGAAGGCTGCTTCGGGGAGGCTGGACCCCCCAAGTGCGAGGCCCTTTTCGCTCCTAGCGTGGTGACCCAGGTACAGCGACCCGAACCCCCGGGCCCGTGGCGCTAGGGGCATGGCTAGACCCAAGCACAGGACGGGAAGAGGGGAGGGGCCCGCGCGCGGGGTCGTGACCACTGGCAGAATGGCGGCCGGGGTCCCCAAGCCCGATCAAGCCTGTCTCCCGGGATGCAGCCAGCAGTCTTTGCGCCCACTTGGAACGCTGCTCCGGGGAGGCTGGACCCCCCACACATGGCCCTTTTCGGGCATAGCGTGGTGACCCAGGTACAGCGAGCCCAACCCCCGGGCCCGTGCCGCTAGGGGCGTGGCTAGACCCAAGCACAGGCCTGGAAGAGGGGCGGGGGCGGGCGCGCAGGGACGTGACTCCTGGCATAATGGCAGCCGGGGTCCCCAAGCCCGATCAAGCCTGTCTCCCGGGATGCAACCAGAGGTCTTTGCGCCCACTCGGAAGGCTGCTTCAGGGAGGCTGGACCCCCCACGTGCGGCCCTTTTCGTTCCTAGTGTTGTGACACAGGTAGAGCGAACCGACACCCGGGCCCGTGCCGCTAGGGGCGTGGCTAGACCCAAGCCTGGGCCGGGAAGAGGGGCGGGGCTGGTGCGCGGGGTCGTGACCCCTGGCAGAATGGCGGCCGAGGTCCCCAAGCCCAATCAAGCCTGTCTCCCGGGATGCAACCAGCAGTCTTTGCGCCCACTCGGAAGGATGCTTCAGGGAGGCTGGACCCCACACGCGTGGCCCTTTTCTGGCCTAGCGTGGTGATCCAGCTACAGTGACCCGACCTCTGGGCCCGTGCCGCTAGGGGCGTGGCTAGACCAAGCCCGGGCCGGGAAGAGGGGTGGGGCTGCGGCGCTTGGACGTGACCCCTGGCAGAATGGCGGCCAGGGTCCCCAAGCCCGATCAAGCCTGTCTCCCTGGATGCAACCAGCAGTCTTTGCGCCCACTTGGAACGCTGCTTCGGGGAGGCTGGACCCCCCACGCGTGGCCCTTTTCTGGCTTAGCGTGGTGACCCAGGTATAGGGAACCAACCCCCGGCCCAGGGCGCTAGGGGCGTGGCTAGACCCAAGCCCAGGCCGGGAAGCAGGGTGGGGACACGGCGCGCAGGGGCGTGACTCCTGGCAGAATGGCGGCCAGGATCCCCAAGCCCGATCAAGCCTGTCTCCCGGGATGCAACCAGCAGTCTTTTCGCCCACTCGGAAGGCTGCTTCGGGGAGGCTGGACCCCCCACGCGTGGCCCTTTTCGGGTCTTTCGTGGTGACCCAGGTACAGCGACCCAACCCCCGGGCTGGGAATAGGGACGGGGCCGCCGCGCGTGTGCGTGACTCCTGGCAGAATGGCAGCCAGGGTCCCCAAGCCCGATCAAGCCTGTCTCCCGGGATGCAACCAGCAGTCATCACAACCACTGGGAAGGCTGCTTCAGAAAGGCTGTACCCCCACGCTTGGCCCTTTTCGGGCCTAGCATGGTGACCCAGGAACAGCGACCCGAACCCCCGGGCCCGTGCCGCTAGGGGCGTGGCTAAATCCAAGCCCCGGCAGGGAAGAGGGGCGGGGCCGGCGCTGGCGGGTACGTGACCCCTGGCTGAATGGCGGCCTGGTTCCCCAATCCCGATCAAGCCTGTCTCCCGAGATGCAATCAGCAGTCTTTGCGCCCACTCGGAAGGCTGCTTCGGGGAGGCTGGACCCCCTATGAGTGACCCTTTTCGGGCCTAGCGTGGTGACCCAGGTACAGCGACCCAACCCCTGGGCCCGTGCCGCTAGGTGCGTGGCTAGACCCAAGCCAGGGCCGAGAAGAGGGGCGGGGCCGGTTCGCGCAGGGACGTGACGCCTGGCAGAATGGCGCCCTGGGTCCCCAAGCCCGATCAAGCCTGACTCCCAGGATGCAACCAGCGGTCTTTGTGCCACTTCGGAAGGCTGCTTCGGGGAGGCTGGACCCCCCACGCGTGGCCCTTTTTGGGCCTAGCGTGGTGACCCAGGTATAGCGAACCAACCCCCAGCCCCTGGCGCTAGGGGCGTGGCTAGACCCAAGCCCAGGCCTGGAAGAGGGGCGGGGCCAGGGCGCGTGGGGACGTGACTCCTGGCAGAATGGCAGCCAGGGTCCCCAAGCCCGATCAAGCCTGTCTCCCGGGATGCAACCAGCAGTCTTTGCGCCCACTTGGAATGCTTCTTCGGGGAGGCTGGATCCCCCATGCGTGGCCCTTTTCGGGCCTAGCGTGGCGACCCAGGTACAGCGACCCGACACCCGGGTCCGTGCCGCTAGGGGCGTGGCTAGACACAAGCCCAGGCCGGGAAGAGGGGCGGGGCCGGCGCGCAGGGACCTGACCCCTGGCAGAATGGCGGCCGGGGTCCCCAAGCCCAATCAAGCCTGTCTCCCGGGATGCAACCAGCAGTCATCACGCCCACTCAGAAGGATGCTTCAGGGAGGCTGGACCCCACACGCTTGGCCCTTTTCGGGCATAGCGTGGTGACCCAGGTACAGCGAGCCCAAACACCTGGGCCCGTGCCGCTAGGGGCATGGCTAGATCCAAGCCCAGGCCTGGAAGAGGGGCGGGGCCGGCGCGCAGGGACGTGACCCCTGGCAGAATGGCGGCGAGGGTCTCCAAGCCCGATCAAGCCTGTCTCCCGGGATGCAACCAGCAGTCTTTGCGCCCACTTGGAAGGCTGCTTCAGGGAGGCTGGACCCCCCACGCGTGGCCCTTTTTGGGCCTAGCGTGGTGACCCAGGTACAGCGAGCCCAAACACCGGGCCCGTACCGCTAGGTGCGTGGCTAGATCCAAGCCCAGGCCTGGAAGAGGGGAGGGGCCGGCGCGGTGGGACATGACCCCTGGCAGAATGGCGGCCAGGGTCTCCAAGCCCGATCAAGCCTGTCTCCCGGGATGCAGCCAGCAGTCTTTGCGCCCACTTGGAAGGCTGCTTCAGGGAGGCTGGACCCCCCACGCGTGGCCCTTTTCGGGCATAGCGTGGTGACCCAGGTACAGCGACCCAACAGCCGGGCCCGTGCCGCTAGGGGCGTGGCTAGACCCAAGCACAGGCCGGGAAGAGTGGCGGGGGCGGCACGCAGGGACGTGACTCCTGGCAGTATGGCAGCCGGGGTCCATAAGCCCGATCAAGCCTGTCTCCCTGGAATCAACCAGCAGTCTTTGCGCCCACTTGGAAGGCTGCTTCAGGGAAGTTGGACCCCCCACGCGTGGCCCTTTTCGGGCCTAGCATGGTGACCCAGGTACAGCGACCCAACCCCCGGGCTGGGAAGAGGGGCGGGGCCGAAGCGCGTGTGCGTGACTGCTGGCAGAATGGCAGCCGGTGTCCCCAAGCCCGATCAAGCCTGTCTCCCGGGATGCAACCAGCAGTCTTTGCGCCCACTTGGAACGCTGCTTCGGGGAGGCTGGACCCCCCAAGTGCGAGGCCCTTTTCGCTCCTAGCGTAGTGACCCAGGTACAGCGACCCGACACCCGGGCCCGTGGCGCTAGGGGCATGGCTAGACCCAAGCACAGGACGGGAAGAGGGGAGGGGCCCGCGCGCGGGGTCGTGACCACTGGCAGAATGGCGGCCGGGGTCCCCAAGCCCGATCAAGCCTGTCTCCTGGGATGCAACCAGCAGTCATCACGCCCACTCGGAAGGCTGCTTCAGGGAAGTTGGACCCCCACGCGTGGCCATTTTCGGCCCTAGCGTGGTGACCCAGGTATAGCGACCCGAACCCCCGGGCCCGTGCAGTTGGGGCGTGGCTAGATCCAAGCCCGGGCCTGGAAGAGGGGAGGGGCCGGTGCCCAGGGACGTGACCCTTGGCACAATGGCGGCCAGGGTCCCCAAGCCCGATCAAGCCTGTCTCCTGGGATGCAACCAGCAGTCTTTGCGCCCACTTGGAAGGCTGCTTATGGGAGGCTGGAACCCCATGCGTGGCCCTTTTCGGGCCTAGCGTGTTGACCCAGGTACAGTGACCCGACCCCCGGGCCAGTGCCGCTAGGGGCGTGGCTAGACCCAAGCACAGGCTGGGAAGAGGGGCGGGGCCGGCAAGGGGACGTGACCCCTGGCAGAATGGCGGCCGGGGTCCCCAAGCCCAATCAAGCCTGTCTCCCGGGATGCAACCAGCATTCTTCGTGCCCACTCGGAAGGCTGCTTCAGAAAGGCAGTACCCCCCATGCGTGGCCCTAATCTGGCCTAGCATGGTGACCCAGGTACAGCGACCCAACCCCCGGGCTGGGAAGAGGGGCGGGGCCGCCGCGCGTGTGCGTGACTGCTGGCAGAATGGCAGCCGGTGTCCCCAAGCCCGATCAAGCCTGTCTCCCGGGATGCAACCAGCAGTCTTTGCGCCCACTTGGAAGGCTGCTTCGGGGAGGCTGGACCCCCCAAGTGCGAGGCCCTTTTCGCTCCTAGCGTAGTGACCCACGTACAGCGACCCGAACCCCCGGGCCCGTGGCGCTAGGGGCATGGCTAGACCCAAGCACAGGACGGGAAGAGGGGGAGGGGACCACGCGCCGGTCGTGACCACTGGCAGAATGGCGGCCGGGGTCCCCAAGCCCGATCAAGCCTGTCTCCCGGGATGCAACCAGCAGTCTTTGCGCCCACTTGGAAGGCTGCTTCGGGGAGGCTGGACCCCCCAAGTGCGAGGCCCTTTTCGGGCCTAGCGTGGTGACCCAGGTACAGCAACCGGAACCCACGGGCCCGTGCAGTTGGGGCATGGCTAGATCCAGGCCTAGGCCTGGAAGAGGGGCAGGGCCGTCGCGGTGGGACGTGACCCCTGGCAGAATGGCGGCCAGGGTCCCCAAGCCTGATCAAGCCTGTCTCCCGGGATGCAGTCAGCAGTCATCACGCCCACTCAGAAGGCTGCTTCGGGGAGGCTGGACACCCCAATCGCGTGGCCCTTTTCAGGCCTAGCGTAGTGACCCAGGTACAGCGACCCGACCACCGGGACCGTGCCGCTAGGGGCGTGGCTAGACCCAAGCCCGGGCTGGGAAGAGGGGCGGGGCCGGCGCGCAGGGACGTGACCCCTGGCAGAATGGCGGCCGGGGTCCCCAAGCCAAATCAAGCCTGTCTCCCGGGATGCAACCAGCATTCTTCGTGCCCACTCGGAAGGCTGCTTCAGAAAGGCAGTACCCCCCATGCGTGGCCCTAATCTGGCCTAGCATGGTGACCCAGGTACAGCGACCCAACCCCCGGGCTGGGAAGAGGGGCGGGGCCAGGGCGCGTGGGGACATGACTCCTGGTAGAATGGCAGCCAGGGTCCCCAAGCCCAATCAAGCCTGTCTCCTGGGATGCAACCAGCAGTCTTTGCGCCCACTTGGAAGGCTGCTTCGGGGAGGCTGGACCCCCCAAGTGCGAGGCCCTTTTCGCTCCTAGCGTAGTGACCCAGGTACAGCGACCCGAACCCCCGGGCCCGTGGCGCTAGGGGCATGGCTAGACCCAAGCACAGGACGGGAAGAGGGGAGGGGCCCGCGCGCGGGGTCGTGACCACTGGCAGAATGGCGGCGGGGGTCCCCAAGCCCGATCAAGCCTGTCTCCCGGGATGCAACCAGCAGTATTTGCGCCCACTCAGAAGGCAGCTTCAGGGAGGGTGGACCCCCCACGCGTGGCCCTTTTCGGGCCTAGCGTGGTGACCCAGGTACAGCGACCAGAACCCCCGGGCCCGTGCCGCTAGGGGCGTGGCTAGATCCAAGCCCTGGCCTGGAAGAGTGGCGGGGCCGGCGCGGTGGGACATGACCCCTGGCAGAATGGCGGCCAGGGTCTCCAAGCCCGATCAAGCCTGTCTCCCGGGATGCAACCAGCAGTCTTTGCGCCCACTTGGAACGCTGCTTCAGGGAGGCTGGACCCCCCACACGTTGCCCTTTTCGGGCATAGCGTGGTGACCCAGGTACAGCGAGCCCAAACCCCGTGCCCGTGCCGCCAGGGGCGTGGCTAGACCCAAGCCCGGGCCGGGAAGAGGGGCGGGGGCGGCACGCAGGGACGTGACTCTTGGCAGAATGGCAGCCAGGGTCCCCAAGCCCGATCAAGCCTGTCTCCCGGGATGCAACCAGCAGTCATCACAACCACTGGGAAGGCTGCTTCAGAAAGGCTGTACCCCCACGCTTGGCCCTTTTCGGGCCTAGCATGGTGACCCAGGAACAGCGACCCGAACCCCCGGGCCCGTGCCGCTAGGGGCGTGGCTAAATCCAAGCCCCGGCAGGGAAGAGGGGCGGGGCCGGCGCGGGCGGGTACGTGACCCCTGGCAGAATGGCGGCCTGGTTCCCCAATCCCGATCAAGCCTGTCTCCCGAGATGCAATCAGCAGTCTTTGCGCCCACTCGGAAGGCTGCTTCGGGGAGGCTGGACCCCCTACGCGTGACCCTTTTCGGGCCTAGCGTGGTGACCCAGGTACAGCGACCCAACCCCTGGGCCCGTGCCGCTAGGTGCGTGGCTAGACCCAAGCCAGGGCCGAGAAGAGGGGCGGGGCCGGTTCGCGCAAGGACGTGACGCCTGGCAGAATGGCGCCCTGGGTCCCCAAGCCCGATCAAGCCTGACTCCCAGGATGCAACCAGCGGTCTTTGCGCCACTTCGGAAGGCTGCTTCGGGGAGGCTGGACCCCCCACGCTTGGCCCTTTTTGGGCCTAGCGTGGTGACCCAGGTATAGCGAACCAACCCCCAGCCCCTGGCGCTAGGGGCGTGGCTAGACCCAAGCCCAGGCCTGGAAGAGGGGCGGGGCCAGGGCGCGTGGGGACGTGACTCCTGGCAGAATGGCAGCCAGGGTCCCCAAGCCCGATCAAGCCTGTCTCCCGGGATGCAACCAGCAGTCTTTGCGCCCACTTGGAATGCTTCTTCGGGGAGGCTGGATCCCCCACGCGTGGCCCTTTTCGGGCCTAGCGTGGTGACCCAGGTACAGCGACCCGACACCCGGGCCCGTGCCGCTAGGGGCGTGGCTAGACACAAGCCCAGGCCGGGAAGAGGGGCGGGGCCGGCGCGCAGGGACCTGACCCCTGGCAGAATGGCGGCCGGGGTCCCCAAGCCCAATCAAGCCTGTCTCCCGGGATGCAACCAGCAGTCATCACGCCCACTCAGAAGGATGCTTCAGGGAGGCTGGACCCCACACGCGTGGCCCTTTTCGGGCATAGCGTGGTGACCCAGGTACAGCGAGCCCAAACACCGGGCCCGTGCCGCTAGGGGCATGGCTAGATCCAAGCCCAGGCCTGGAAGAGGGGCGGGGCCGGCGCGCAGGGACGTGACCCCTGGCAGAATGGCGGCGAGGGTCTCCAAGCCCGATTAAGCCTGTCTCCCGGGATGCAGCCAGCAGTCTTTGCGCCCACTTGGAAGGCTGCTTCAGGGAGGCTGGACCCCCCACGCGTGGCCCTTTTTGGGCCTAGCGTGGTGACCCAGGTACAGCGAGCCCAAACACCGGGCCCGTACCGCTAGGTGCGTGGCTAGATCCAAGCCCAGGCCTGGAAGAGGGGAGGGGCCGGCGCGGTGGGACATGACCCCTGGCAGAATGGCGGCCAGGGTCTCCAAGCCCGATCAAGCCTGTCTCCCGGGATGCAACCAGCAGTCTTTGCGCCCACTTGGAAGGCTGCTTCAGGGAGGCTGGACCCCCCACGCGTGGCCCTTTTCGGGCATAGCGTGGTGACCCAGGTACAGCGACCCAACAGCCGGGCCCGTGCCGCTAGGGGCGTGGCTAGACCCAAGCACAGGCCGGGAAGAGTGGCGGGGGCGGCACGCAGGGACGTGACTCCTGGCAGTATGGCAGCCGGGGTCCATAAGCCCGATCAAGCCTGTCTCCCTGGAATCAACCAGCAGTCTTTGCGCCCACTTGGAAGGCTGCTTCAGGGAAGTTGGACCCCCCACGCGTGGCCCTTTTCGGGCCTAGCATGGTGACCCAGGTACAGCGACCCAACCCCCGGGCTGGGAAGAGGGGCGGGGCCGAAGCGCGTGTGCGTGACTGCTGGCAGAATGGCAGCCAGGGTCCCCAAGCCCGATCAAGCCTGTCTCCCGGGATGCAACCAGCAGTCTTTGCGCCCACTTGGAAGGCTGCTTCGGGGAGGCTGGACCCCCCAAGTGCGAGGCCCTTTTCGCTCCTAGCGTAGTGACCCAGGTACAGCGACCCGACACCCGGGCCCGTGGCGCTAGGGGCATGGCTAGACCCAAGCACAGGACGGGAAGAGGGGAGGGGCCCGCGCGCGTGGTCGTGACCACTGGCAGAATGGCGGCCGGGGTCCCCAAGCCCGATCAAGCCTGTCTCCTGGGATGCAACCAGCAGTCATCACGCCCACTCGGAAGGCTGCTTCAGGGAAGTTGGACCCCCCACGCGTGGCCATTTTCGGCCCTAGCGTGGTGACCCAGGTATAGCGACCCGAACCCCCGGGCCCGTGCAGTTGGGGCGTGGCTAGATCCAAGCCCGGGCCTGGAAGAGGGGAGGGGCCGGTGCCCAGGGACGTGACCCTTGGCACAATGGCGGCCAGGGTCCCCAAGCCCGATCAAGCCTGTCTCCTGGGATGCAACCAGCAGTCTTTGCGCCCACTTGGAAGGCTGCTTATGGGAGGCTGGAACCCCATGCGTGGCCCTTTTCGGGCCTAGCGTGTTGACCCAGGTACAGTGACCCGACCCCCGGGCCAGTGCCGCTAGGGGCGTGGCTAGACCCAAGCACAGGCTGGGAAGAGGGGCGGGGCCGGCACGGGGACGTGACCCCTGGCAGAATGGCGGCCGGGGTCCCCAAGCCCAATCAAGCCTGTCTCCCGGGATGCAACCAGCATTCTTCGTGCCCACTCGGAAGGCTGCTTCAGAAAGGCAGTACCCCCCATGCGTGGCCCTAATCTGGCCTAGCATGGTGACCCAGGTTCAGCGACCCAACCCCCGGGCTGGGAAGAGGGGCGGGGCCGCCGCGCGTGTGCGTGACTGCTGGCAGAATGGCAGCCGGTGTCCCCAAGCCCGATCAAGCCTGTCTCCCGGGATGCAACCAGCAGTCTTTGCGCCCACTTGGAAGGCTGCTTCGGGGAGGCTGGACCCCCCAAGTGCGAGGCCCTTTTCGCTCCTAGCGTAGTGACCCAGGTACAGCGACCCGAACCCCGGGCCCGTGGCGCTAGGGGCATGGCTAGACCCAAGCACAGGACGGGAAGAGGGGGAGGGGACCACGCGCCGGTCGTGACCACTGGCAGAATGGCGGCCGGGGTCCCCAAGCCCGATCAAGCCTGTCTCCCGGGATGCAACCAGCAGTCTTTGCGCCCACTTGGAAGGCTGCTTCGGGGAGGCTGGACCCCCCAAGTGCGAGGCCCTTTTCGGGCCTAGCGTGGTGACCCAGGTACAGCAACCGGAACCCACGGGCCCGTGCAGTTGGGGCATGGCTAGATCCAGGCCTAGGCCTGGAAGAGGGGCAGGGCCGTCGCGGTGGGACGTGACCCCTGGCAGAATGGCGGCCAGGGTCCCCAAGCCTGATCAAGCCTGTCTCCCGGGATGCAGTCAGCAGTCATCACGCCCACTCAGAAGGCTGCTTCGGGGAGGCTGGACACCACAATCGCGTGCCCCTTTTCAGGCCTAGCGTGGTGACCCAGGTACAGCGACCCGACCCCCGGGACCGTGCCGCTAGGGGCGTGGCTAGACCCAAGCCCGGGCTGGGAAGAGGGGCGGGGCCGGCGCGCAGGGACGTGACCCCTGGCAGAATGGCGGCCGGGGTCCCCAAGCCAAATCAAGCCTGTCTCCCGGGATGCAACCAGCATTCTTCGTGCCCACTCGGAAGGCTGCTTCAGAAAGGCAGTACCCCCCATGCGTGGCCCTAATCTGGCCTAGCATGGTGACCCAGGTACAGCGACCCAACCCACGGGCTGGGAAGAGGGGCGGGGCCAGGGCGCGTGGGGACATGACTCCTGGTAGAATGGCAGCCAGGGTCCCCAAGCCCGATCAAGCCTGTCTCCTGGGATGCAACCAGCAGTCTTTGCGCCCACTTGGAAGGCTGCTTCGGGGAGGCTGGACCCCCCAAGTGCGAGGCCCTTTTCGCTCCTAGCGTAGTGACCCAGGTACAGCGACCCGAACCCCCGGGCCCGTGGCGCTAGGGGCATGGCTAGACCCAAGCACAGGACGGGAAGAGGGGAGGGGCCCGCGCGCGGGGTCGTGACCACTGGCAGAATGGCGGCCGGGGTCCCCAAGCCCGATCAAGCCTGTCTCCCGGGATGCAACCAGCAGTCTTTGCGCCCACTTGGAAGGCTGCTTCGGGGAGGCTGGACCCCCCACGCTTGGCCCTTTTCTGGCCTAGCGTGGTGACCCAGGTACAGCAACCGGAACCCACGGGCCCGTGCCGCTAGGGGCGTGGCTAGACCCAAGCCCGGGCCGGGAAGAGGGGCGGGGCCGGCGCGCGGGCAGGTACGTGACCCCTGGCAGAATGGCGGCCGGGGTCCCCAAGCCCAATCAAGCCTGTCTCCCGGGATGCAACCAGCAGTCATCACGCCAACTCAGAAGGCTGCTTCGGGAAGGCTGGACCACCAAGCGTGGCCTTTTTCGGGCCTAGCGTGGTTGACCCAGGTTCAGTGACCCGACCCCCGGGCCCGTGCCGCTAGGGGCGTGGCTAGACCCTGGCCCGGACCGGGAAGGGGGGCGGGGCTGGCGCGCATGGCGTGACTCCTGGCAGAATGGAGGCCGGGGTCCCCAAGCCCGATCAAGCCTGTCTCCCAGGATGCAACCAGCAGTCATCATGCCCACTCGGAAGGCTGCTTCAGGGAAGTTGGACCCCCCACACGTGGCCCTTTTCGGGCCTAGCATGGTGACCCAGGTACAGCGACCCGAACCCCCGGGCCCGTGCCGCTTGCGGCGTTGCTAGACCCAAGCACAGGCCTGGAAGAGCGGCGGGGCCGACGCGCAGGGACGTGACCCTTGGCACAATGGCGGCCTTAGTCCCCAAGCCCGATCAAGCCTGTCTCCTGGGATGCAACCAGCAGTCTTTGTGCCCACTTGGAAGGCTGCTTCGGGGAGGCTGGACCCCCCAAGTGCGAGGCCCTATTCGCTCCTAGCGTGGTGACCCAGGTACAGCGACCCGAACCCCCGGGCCCGTGGCGCTAGGGGCATGGCTAGACCCAAGCACAGGACGGGAAGAGGGGGAGGGGACCGCGCGCGGGGTCGTGACCACTGGCAGAATGGCGGCCGGGGTCCCCAAGCCCGATCAAGCCTGTCTCCCGGGATGCAACCAGCAGTCTTTGCGCCCACTTGGATGGCCGCTTCGGGGAGGCTGGACCCTCCACGCGTGGCCCTTTTCGGGCCTAGCGTGGTGACCCAGGTACAGCAACCGGAACCCACGGGCCCGTGCAGTTGGGGCATGGCTAGATCCAGGCCTAGGCCTGGAAGAGGGGCGGGGCCGTCCCGGTGGGACGTGACCCCTGGCAGAATGGCGGCCAGGGTCCCCAAGCCCGATCAAGCCTGTCTCCCGGGATGCAGTCAGCAGTCATCACGCCCACTCAGAAGGCTGCTTCGGGGAGGCTGGACACCCCAATCGCGTGGCCCTTTTCAGGCCTAGCGTGGTGACCCAGGTACAGCGAACCAACCCCCGGGCCCGTGCCTCTAGGGGCCTGGCTAGTCCCAAGCCCGGGCCGGGAAGAGGGGCGGGGCTGGTGCGCGGGGTCGTGACCCTGGCAGAATGGCCCCCGGGGTCCCCAGGCCCGATCAAGCCTGTCTCCCGGGATGCAACCAGCAGTCTTTGCGCCCACTCGGAAGGCTGCTTCGAGGAGGCTGGACACCCAAATCGCGTGGCCCTTTTCTGGCCTAGCGTGGTGATCCAGCTACAGTGACCCGACCCCAGGGCCCGTGCTGCTAGGGGCGTGGCTAGACACAAGCCCCGGCCGGGAAGAGGGGCGGGGCTGGTGCGCGGGGTCGTGTCCCTGGCAGAATGGCCCCCGGGGTCCCCAGGCCCGATCAAGCCTGTCTCCCGGGATGCAGCCAGCAGTCTTTGCGCCCACTTGGAACGCTGCTTCAGGGAGGCTGGACACCCCATGCGTGGCCCTTTTCGGGCATAGCGTGGTGACCCAGGTACAGCGACCCAACAGCCGGGCCCGTGCCGCTAGGGGCGTGGCTAGACCCAAGCACAGGCCGGGAAGAATGGCGGGGGCGGCACGCAGGGACGTGACTCCTGGCAGTATGGCAGCCGGGGTCCATAAGCCCGATCAAGCCTGTCTCCCTGGAATCAACCAGCAGTCTTTGCGCCCACTTGGAAGGCTGCTTCAGGGAAGTTGGACCCCCCACGCGTGGCCCTTTTCTGGCCTAGCGTGGTGACCCAGGTATAGCGAACCAACCCCCGGCCCCTGGCGCTAGGGGCGTGGCTAGACCCAAGCCCAGGCCTGGAAGAGGGGCGGGGCCAGGGCGTGTGGGGACATGACTCCTGGTAGAATGGCAGCCAGGGTCCCCAAGCCCGATCAAGCCTGTCTCCCTGGATGCAACCAGCAGTCATCACACCCACTGGGAAGGCTGCTTCAGAAAGGCTGTACCCCCACGCTTGGCCCTTTTCGGGCCTAGCATGGTGACCCAGGTACAGCGCCCCGAAGCCCCGGGCCCGTGGCACTAGGGGCGTGGCTAAATCCAAGCCCCGGCAGGGAAGAGGGGCGGGGCCGGCGAGGGCGGGTACGTGACCCCTGGCAGAATGGCGGCCTGGTTCCCCAAGCCCGATCAAGCCTGTCTCCCGGGATGCAACCAGCAGTCTTCAAGCCCAATTGGAAGGCTGCTTCGGGGAGGCTGGACCCCCCACGCGTGGCCCTTTTCGGGCCAAGCGTGGTGACCCAGGTACAGCGACCCAACCCCCGGGCTGGGAATAGGGGCGGGGCCGCCGCGCGTGTGCGTGACTGCTGGCAGAATGGCAGCCGGTGTCCCCAAGCCCGATCAAGCCTGTCTCCCGGGATGCAACCAGCAGTCTTCAAGCCCACTTGGAAGGCTGCTTTGGGGAGGCTGGACCCCCCAAGTGCGAGGCCCTTTTCGCTCCTAGCGTGGTGACCCAGGTAGAGCGAACCGACACCAGGGCCTGTGGCGCTAGGGGCATGGCTAGACCCAAGCACAGGACGGGAAGAGGGGCGTGGCCGAAGCAGGCGGACATGTGACCACTGGCAGAATGGCCCCCGGGGTCCCCAAGCCCGATCAAGCCTGTCTACTGGGATGCAACCAGCAGTCTTCACGCCCACTCGGAAGGCTGCTTCAGAAAGGCTGGCCCCCCCGCGTAGCCATTTTAGGGCCTAGCGTGGTGACCCAGGTACAGCGACCCGACCCCCGGGACCGTGCAGCTGGGGCGTGGCTAGACCCAAGCCCGGGCCTGGAAGAGGGGCGGGGCCGGCACGCAGACACGTGACCCCTGGCAGAATGGCGGCATGGGTCCCCAAGCCCGATCAAGCCTGTCTCCCGGGATGCAACCAGCAGTCTTTGCGCCCACTCGGAAGGCTGCTTCGGGGAGGCTGGAACCCCCACGCGTGGCCCTTTTTGGGCCTAGCGTGGTGACCCAGGTACAGCGACACCAACCCCCGGGCCCGTGCCGCTAGGGGCGTGGCTAGATCCAAGCAAAGGCCGGGAAGAGGGGCAGGGCCCGCGCGCGGGGCGTGACCACTGGCAGAATGGCGGCCGGGGTCCCCAAGCCCGATCAAGCCTGTCTCCTGGGATGCAACCAGCAGTCTTTTCGCCCACTCGGAAGGCTGCTTCATGGAAGCTGGACCCCCCACGCGTGGCCCTTTTCTGGCCTAGCATGGTGACCCAGGTACAGCGAGCCCAAACCCCGGGCCCGTGCCGCTAGGGGCATGGCTAGATCCAAGCCTAGGCCTGGAAGAGGGGCAGCGCCGTCGCGGTGGGACATGACCCCTGGCAGAATGGCGGCCAGGGTCCCCAAGCCCGATCAAGCCTGTCTCCTGGGATGCAACCAGCAGTCTTTGCGCCCACCTTGAACGCTGCTTCGGGGAGGCTGGACCCCCCATGCGTGGCCCTTTTCGGGCATAGCGTGGTGACCCAGGTACAGCGACCCAACCCCCGGGCCCGTGCCGCTAGGGGCGTGGCTAGACCCAAGCACAGGCCTGGAAGAGGGGCAGGGGCGGGCGCGCAGGGACGTGACTCCTGGCATAATGGCAGCCGGGGTCCCCAAGCCCGATCAAGCCTGTCTCCCGGGATGCAACCAGCAGTCTTTGCGCCCACTTGGAAGGCTGCTTCAGGGAGGCTGGACCCCCCACGCGTGGCCCTTTTCGTTCCTAGTGTTGTGACACAGGTACAGCGACCCAACCCCCGGGCCCGTGCCGCTAGGGGCGTGGCTAGACCCAAGCCTGGGCCGGGAAGAGGGGCGGGGCTGGTGCGCGGGGTCGTGACCCCTGGCAGAATGGCGGCATGGGTCCCCAAGCACGATCAAGCCTGTCTCCCGGGATGCAACCAGCAGTCTTTGCGCCCACTCGGAAGGCTGCTTCGGGGAGGCTGGAACCCCCACGCGTGGCCCTTTTTGGGCCTAGCGTGGTGACCCAGGTACAGCGACCCGAACCCCCGGGCCCGTGCCGCTAGGGGCGAGGCTAGATCCAAGCAAAGGCCGGGAAGAGGGGCAGGGCCCGCGCGCGGGGCGTGACCACTGGCAGAATGGCGGCCGGGGTCCCCAAGCCCGATCAAGCCTGTCTCCTGGGATGCAACCAGCAGTCTTTTCGCCCACTCGGAAGGCTGCTTCAGGGAAGCTGGACCCCCCACGCGTGGCCCTTTTCTGGCCTAGCATGGTGACCCAGGTACAGCGAGCCCAAACCCCGGGCCCGTGCCGCTAGGGGCATGGCTAGATCCAAGCCTAGGCCTGGAAGAGGGGCAGCGCCGTCGCGGTGGGACGTGACCCCTGGCAGAATGGCGGCCAGGGTCCCCAAGCCCGATCAAGCCTGTCTCCCGGGATGCAGCCAGCAGTCTTTGCGCCCACTTGGAACGCTGCTTCGGGGAGGCTGGACCCCACATGCGTGGCCCTATTCGGGCATAGCGTGGTGACCCAGGTACAGCGACCCAACCCCCGGGCCCGTGCCGCTAGGGGCGTGGCTAGACCCAAGCACAGGCCTGGAAGAGGGGCAGGGGCGGGCGCGCAGGGACGTGACTCCTGGCATAATGGCAGCCGGGGTCCCCAAGCCCGATCAAGCCTGTCTCCCGGGATGCAACCAGCAGTCTTTGCGCCCACTTGGAAGGCTGCTTCGGGGAGGCTGGACCCCCCACGTGCGGCCCTTTTCGTTCCTAGTGTTGTGACACAGGTAGAGCGACCCGACCCCCGGGACCGGACCACTTGGGGCGTGGCTAGTCCCAAGCCTGGGCCGGGAAGAGGGGCGGGGCTGGTGCGCGTGGGGTCGTGACCCCTGGCAGAATGGCGGCATGGGTCCCCAAGCACGATCAAGCCTGTCTCCCGGGATGCAACCAGCAGACATCACGCCCACTCGGAAGGCTGCTTCAGGGTGGCTGGACCCCCCACGCGTGGCCCTATTCTGGCCTAGCGTGGTGATCAAGCTACAGCGAACCGACCCCCAGGCCCGTGGCGCTAGGGGCATGGCTAGACCCAAACACAGGGCGGGAAGAGGGGCGGGGCCGGCGCGCAGGGACGTGACTCCTGGCAGAATGGCCCCCGTGGTCCCCAAGCCCGATCAAGACTGTCTACTGTGATGCAACCAGCAGTCTTCACGCCCACTCGGAAGGCTGCTTCAGAAAGGCTGGACCCCCCACGCGTAGCCATTTTAGGGCCTAGTGTGGTGACCCAGGTACAGCGACCCGACCCCCGGGCCCGTGCAGCTGAGGCGTGGCTAGACCCAAGCTCAGGCCGGGAAGAGGGGCGGGGCCGGCACGCAGACACGTGACCCCTGGCAGAATGGCGACCGGGGTCCCCAAGCCCGATCAAGCCTGTCTCCTGGGATGCAACCAGCAGTCTTTGCGCCCACTTGGAACGCTGCTTCGGGGAGGCTGGAACCCCCACGCGTGGCCCTTTTCGGGCCTAGCGTGGTGACCCAGGTACAGCGACCCGAACCCCGGGCCCGTGCCGCTAGGGGCGTGGCTAGATCCAAGCAAAGGCCGGGAAGAGGGGCAGGGCCCGCGCGCGGGGCGTGACCACTGGCAGAATGGCGGCCTGGGTCCCCAAGCCCGATCAAGCCTGTCTCCCGGGATGCAGCCAGCAGTCTTTGCGCCCACTTGGAACGCTGCTTCGGGGAGGCTGGACCCCCCATGCGTGGCCCTTTTCGGGCATAGCGTGGTGACCCAGGTACAGCGACCCCAACCCCCGGGCCCGTGCCGCTAGGGGCGTGGCTAGACCCAAGCACAGGCCTGGAAGAGGGGCGGGGGCGGGCGCGCAGGGACGTGACTCCGGGCATAATGGCAGCCGGGGTCCCCAAGCCCGATCAAGCCTGTCTCCCGGGATGCAACCAGCAGTCTTTGCGCCCACTCGGAAGGCTGCTTCAGGGAGGCTGGACCCCCCACGTGCGGCCCTTTTCGTTCCTAGTGTTGTGACACAGGTAGAGCGACACGACCCCCGGGCCCGTGCCGCTAGGGGCGTGGCTAGACCCAAGCCTGGGCCGGGAAGAGGGGTGGGGCTGGTGCGCGGGGTCGTGACCCCTGGCAGAATGGCGGCATGGGTCCCCAAGCACGATCAAGCCTGTCTCCCGGGATGCAACCAGCAGTCTTTGCGCCCACTCGGAAGGCTGCTTCAGAAAGGCTGGACCCCCCACGCGTGGCCCTTTTCTGGCCTAGCGTGGTGATCCAGCTACAGTGACCCGACCTCTGGGCCCGTGCCGCTAGGGGCATGGCTAGACCAAGCCCGGGCCGGGAAGAGGGGTGGGGCCGCGGCGCTTGGACGTGACCCCTGGCAGAATGGCGGCCGGGGTCCCCAAGCCCGATCAAGCCTGTCTCCCTGGATGCAACCAGCAGTCTTTGCGCCCACTTGGAAGGCTGCTTCGGGGAGGCTGGACCCCCCACGCGTGGCCCTTCTCTGGCTTAGCGTGGTGACCCAGGTATAGGGAACCAACCCCCGGCCCCTGGCGCTAGGGGCGTGGCTAGACCCAAGCCCAGGGCGGGAAGCAGGGCGGGGCCACGGCGCGCAGGGGCGTGACTCCTGGCAGAATGGCGGCCAGGATCCCCAAGCCCGATCAAGCCTGTCTCCCGGGATGCAACCAGCAGTCTTTTCGCCCACTCGGAAGGCTGCTTCGGGGAGGCTGGACACCCACGTGTGGCCCTTTTCGGGTCTTTCGTGGTGACCCAGGTACAGCGACCCGGATCCCGGGCCCGTGCAGCTAGGGGCTTGGCTAGATCCAAGCCCGGGCCTGGAAGAGGGGTGGGGCTGGTGCGCAGGGTCGTGACCCCTGGCAGAATGGCTGCCGGGGTCCCCAAGCCCGATCAAGCCTGTCTCCCGGGATGCAACCAGCAGTCTTTGCGCCCACTTGGAAGGCTGCTTCGGGGAGGCTGGACCCCCCACGCTTGGCCCTTTTCGGGCCTAGCGTGGTGACCCAGGTACAGCTACCTGACCACCGGCCTGGTGACGCTAGGGGCGTGGCTAGACTCAAGCCCGGGCCGGGAAGAGGGGCGGGGCCGGCGCACGGGGACGTGACCCCTGGCAGAATGGCGGCCAGTGTCCCCAAGCCCGATCAAGCCTGTCTCCTGGGATGCAACCAGCAGTCTTTGCGCTCACTCAGAAGGCTGCTTCAGGGAGGCTGGACCCCCCACACATGGCCCTTTTCGTGCCTAGCGTGGTGACCCAGGTACAGCGACCCGAACCGCCGGGCCCGTGCCGCTAGGGGCGTGGCTAGATCCAAGCCCTGGCCTGGAAGAGTGGCGGGGCCGGCGTGGTGGGACATGACCCCTGGCAGAATGGTGGCCAGGGTCTCCAAGCCCGATCAAGCCTGTCTCCCGGGATGCAACCAGCAGTCTTTGCGCCCACTTGGATGGCCGCTTCGGGGAGGCTGGACCCTCCACGCTTGGCACTTTTCGGGCCTAGCGTGGTGACCCAGGTACAGCAACCGGAACCCACGGGCCCGTGCAGTTGGGGCATGGCTAGATCCAGGCCTAGGCCTGGAAGAGGGGCAGGGCCGTCGCGGTGGGACGTGACCCCTGGCAGAATGGCGGCCAGGGTCCCCAAGCCCGATCAAGCCTGTCTCCCGGGATGCAGTCAGCAGTCATCACGCCCACTCAGAAGGCTGCTTCGGGGAGGCTGGACACCCAAATCGCGTGGCCCTTTTCAGGCCTAGCGTGGTGACCCATGTACAGCGACCCAACCCCCGGGCCCGTGCCTCTAGGGGCCTGGCTAGTCCCAAGCCCGGGCCGGGAAGAGGGGCGGGGCTGGTGCGCGGGGTCGTGACCCTGGCAGAATGGCCCCCGGGGTCCCCAGGCCCAATCAAGCCTGTCTCCCGGGATGCAACCAGCAGTCTTTGCGCCCACTCGGAAGGCTGCTTCGAGGAGGCTGGACCCCCCACGTGTGGCCCTTTTCTGGCCTAGCGTGGTGATCCAGCTACAGCGACCCGACCCCAGGGCCCGTGCCACTAGGGGCGTGGCTAGACAAAAGCCCCGGCCGGGAAGAGTGGCGGGGCCGCGGCGCTTGGAGGTGACCCCTGGCAGAATGGCGGCCGGGGTCCCAAAGCCCGATCAAGCCTATCTCCCTGGATGCAACCAGCAGTCTTTGCGCCCCTTTGGAACGCTGCTTCGGGGAGGCTGGACCCCCCACGCTTGGCCCTTTTCTGGCCTAGCGTGGTGACCCAGGTACAGCGACCCAACCCCTGGGCCCGTGCCGCTAGGGGCGTGGCTAGACCCAAGCCCGGGCCGGGAAGAGGGGCGGGGCCAGCGCACGGGGACGTGACCCCTGGCAGAATGGCGGCCGGGGTCCCCAAGCCCGATCAAGCCTGTCTCCCGGGATGCAACCAGCAGTCATCACGCCAACTCAGAAGGCTGCTTCGGGGAGGCTGGACCACCAAGCGTGGCCTTTTTCGGGCCTAGCGTGGTTGACATAGGTACAGTGACCCGACCCCGGGCCCGTGGCGCTAGGGGCGTGGCTAGACCCAGGCCCGGGCCGGGAAGGGGGGCGGGGCTGGCGCGCGTGGCGTGGCTCCTGGCAGAATGGCGGCCGGGGTCCCCAAACCCGATCAAGCCTGTCTCCCAGGATGCAACCAGCAGTCTTTGCGCCCACTCGGAAGGCTGCTTCAGGGAAGTTGGACCCCCCACACGTGGCCCTTTTCGGGCCTAGCATGGTGACCCAGGTACAGCGACCCGAAACCCCGGGCCCGTGCCGCTAGGGGCGTTGCTAGACCCAAGCACAGGCCTGGAAGAGGGGCGGGGCCGACGCGCAGGGACTTGACCCTTGGCACAATGGCGGCCTTAGTCCCCAAGCCCGATCAAGCCTGTCTCCTGGGATGCAACCAGCAGTCTTTGTGCCCACTTGGAAGGCTGCTTCGGGGAGGCTGGACCCCCCATGCGTGGCCCTTTTAGGGTCTAGCGTGGTGACCCAGGCACAACGACCCGACCCCCGGGACCGTGCCTCTAGGTGCGTGGCTAGACCCAAGCACAGGCCGGGAAGAGTGGCGGGGCCGGCACGCAGACACGTGACCCCTGGCAGAATGGTGGCCCCCGGGGTCCACAAGCCCGATCAAGCCTGTCTCCTGGGATGCAACCAGCAGTCATCACGCCCACTCGGAAGGCTGCTTCAGGGAAGTTGGACCCCCCACGCGTGGCCCTTTTCGGCCCTAGCGTGGTGACCCAGGTACAGCGACCCGAACCCCCGGGCCCGTGCAGTTGGGGCGTGGCTAGATCCAAGCCCGGGCCTGGAAGAGGGGAGGGGCCGGTGCCCAGGGACGTGACCCTTGGCACAATGGCGGCCAGGGTCCCCAAGCCCGATCAAGCCTGTCTCCTGGGATGCAACCAGCAGTCTTTGCGCCCACTTGGAAGGCTGCTTATGGGAGGCTGGACCCCCATGCGTGGCCCTTTTCGGGCCTAGCGTGTTGACCCAGGTACAGTGACCCGACACCCTGGCCAGTGCTGCTAGGGGCGTGGCTAGACCCAAGCACAGGCTGGGAAGAGGGGCGGGGCCATCGCACGGGGACGTGACCCCTGGCAGAATGGCGGCCAGGGTCCCCAAGCCCGATCAAGCCTGTCTCCCGGGATGCAACCAGCAGTCTTTGCGCCCACTTGGAAGGCTGCTTCAGGGAGGCTGGACCCCCCACGTGTGGCCCTTTTCGGGCCTAGAGTGGTGACCCAGGTACAGCGACCCGAACCCCCGGGCCCGTGCTGCTTGAGGCGTTGCTAGATCCAAGCACATGCCTAGAAGAGGGGCGGGGTCGACGCGCAGGGACGTGACCCTTGGCACAATGGCGGCCTTGGTCCCCAAGCCCGATCAAGCCTGTCTCCTGGGATGCAACCAGCAGTCTTTGCTCCCACTTGGAATGCTGCTTCGGGGAGGCTGGACCCCCCATGTGTGGCCCTTTTCGGGCCTAGCGTGGTGACCCAGGTAAAACGACCCAACCCCCGGGCCAGTGCCGCTAGGGGCGTGGCTAGACCAAGCACAGGCCGGGAAGAGGGGCGGGGGGGGCATGCAGGGACGTGACTCCTGGCAGAATGGCGGCCGGGGTCCATAAGCCCGATCAAGCCTGTCTCCCTGGATGCAACCAGCAGTCTTTGCGCCCACTTGGAAGGCTGCTTCAGGGAAGTTGGACCCCCCACGCGTGGCCCTTTTAGGGCCTAGCGTGGTGACCCAGGTATAGCGAACCAACCCCCGGCCCGTGCCGCTAGGGGCGTGGCTAGACCCAAGCCCAGGCCTGGAAGAGGGGCGGGGCCAGGGCGCGTGGGGACATGACTCCTGGTAGAATGGCGGCATGGGTCCCCAAGCCCGATCAAGCCTGTCTCACGGGATGCAACCAGCAGTCTTTGCGACCACTTGGAATGCTGCTTCGGGGATGCTGGATCCCCCATGCGTGGCCATTTTCGGGCCTAGCGTGGTGACCCAGGTACAGTGACCCGACCCCCGGGCCCGTGGCGCTAGGGGCGTGGCTACTCCCAAGCCCAGGCCGGGAAGAGGGGCGGAGCTGGCGCGCACAGGGACGTGACCACTGGCAGAATGGCCCCCGGGGTCCACAAGGCCGATCAAACCTGTCTCCCGGGATGCAGCCAGCAGTCTTTGCGCCCACTTGGAACGCTGCTTCGGGGAGGCTGGACCCCCCACACGTCGCCCTTTTCGGGCATAGCGTGGTGACCCAGGTACAGCGACCCAACCCCAGGGCCCGAGTTGCTAGGGGCGTGGCTAGACCCAAGCACAGGCCGGGAAGAGGGGCGGGGGGGGGAATGCAGGGACGTGACTCCTGGCAGAATGGCAGCCGGGGTCCATAAGCCCGATCAAGCCTGTCTCCCTGGATGCAACCAGCAGTCTTTGCGCCCACTTGGAAGGCTGCTTCAGGGAAGTTGGACCCCCCACGCGTGGCCCTTTTCTGGCCTAGCGTGGTGACCCAGATATAGCGAACCAACCCCGGCCCCTGGCGCTAGGGGCGTGGCTAGACCCAAGCCCAGGCCTGGAAGAGGGGCGGGGCCAGGGTGCGTGGGGACATGACTCCTGGTAGAATGGCAGCCAGGGTCCCCAAGCCCGATCAAGCCTGTCTCCCTGGATGCAACCAGCAGTCTTTGCGCCCACTTGGAAGGCTGCTTCGGGGATGCTGGATCCCCCACGCGTGGCCCTTTTCGGGCCTAGCGTGGTGACCCAGGTACAGCGAACCAACCCCCGGGCCCGTGCCGCTAGGGGCGTGGCTAGACCCGAGCCCGTGCCGGGAAGAGGGGCGGGGCCAGCGCACGGGGACGTGACCCCTGGCAGAATGGCGGCCGGGGTCCCCAAGCCCGATCAAGCCTGTCTCCCGGGATGCAACCAGCAGTCATCACGCCCACTCAGAAGGCTGCTTCGGGGAGGCTGGACACCCCAATAGCGTGGCCATTTTCTGGCCTAGCGTGGTGACCCAGGTACAGCGACCCAACACCCGGGCCCGTGGCGCTAGGGGCGTGGCTAGACACAAGCCCGGGCCGGGAAGAGGGGCGTGGCCGGCGCGTGGGTCGTGACTCCTGGCAGAATAGAAGCCGGGGTCCCCAAGCCCGATCAAGCCTGTCTCCGGGGATGCAACCAACAGTCTTTGCGCCCATTCGGAAGGCTGCTTTGGGGAGGCTGGACCCCCCACGCGTGGCCCTTTTCTGGCCTCGTGTGGTGACCCAGGTAGAGCGACCCGCCCCCGGGACTGTGCCGCAAGGGGCGTGGCTAGACCCAAGTCTGGGCCGGGAAGAGGGGTGTGGCTGGCGCGCGGGGACGTGACTCCTGGCAGAATGGTGGCCGGGGTCCCAAAGCCCAATCAAGCCTGTCTCCCGGGATGCAAGCAGCAGTCTTTGCGCCCACTTGGAAGGCTGCTTCAGAAAGGCTGGACCCCCACCCGTGGCCATTTTCGGGCCTTGCCTGGTGACCCAGGTACAGCGACCTGACCCCCGGGCCAGTGCCGCTAGGGGCGTGGCTAGACCAAAGCACAGGCCGGGAAGAGGGGCGGGGCCGGCGCCCAGGGAAGTGACTCCTGGCAGAATGGCGGCGGGGGTCCCCAAGCCCGATCAAGCCTGTCTCCCTGGATGCAACCAGCAGTCTTTGCGCCCACTTGGAAGGCTGCTTCGGGGAGGCTGGACCCCCTACGCGTTGCCCTTTTCGGGCCTAGCGTGGTGACCCAGGTACAGTGACCCGACCCCCGGGCACATGCCGCTAGGGGTGTGGCTAGACCCAAGCCCGGGCCAGGAAGAGGGGCGGGGGCGGCGCGCAGGGACGTGACCCCTGGCAGAATGGCGGCTGGGGTCCCCAAGCCCGATCAAGCCTGTTTCCCGGGATGCAGTCAGCAGTCTCCGCGCCCACTTGGAAGGCTGCTTCGGGGAGGCTGGACCCCCCACACGTGGCCCTTTTTGGGCCTAGCGTGGTGACCCAGGTACAGCGACCCGACCACTGGGCCCGTGGCACTAGGGGCGTGGCTAGACCCAAGCCCGAGCCGGGTAGTGGGCGGGACCGGCACGCGGGTACGTGACCCCTGGCAGAATGGCCCCCGGGGTCCCCAAGCCCGATCAATCCTGTCTACTGGGATGCAACCAGCAGTCTTCACGCCCACTCGGAAGGCTGCTTCAGAAAGGCTGGACCCCCACGCGTAGCCATTTTAGGGCCTAGCGTGGTGACCCAGGTACAGCGACCCGACCCCCGGGCCCGTGCAGCTGGGGCGTGGCTAGACCCAAGCCCGGGCCGGGAAGAGGGGCGGGGCCGGGACGCAGGGGGCGTGACTCCTGGCAGAATGGCGGCCGGGGTCCCCAAGCCCGATCAAGCCTGTCTCCTGGGATGCAACCAGCAGTCTTTTCGCCCACTCGGAAGGCTGCTTCAGGGAAGCTGGACCCCCACGCGTGGCCCTTTTCGGGCCTAGCATGGTGACCCAGGTACAGCGAGCCCAAACCCCGGGCCCGTGCCGCTAGGGGCATGGCTAGATCCAAGCCTAGGCCTGGAAGAGGGGCAGCGCCGTCGTGGTGGGACGTGACCCCTGGCAGAATGGCGGCCAGGGTCCCCAAGCCCGATCAAGCCTGTCTCCCGGGATTCAGCCAGCAGTCTTTGCGCCCACTTGGAACGCTGCTTCGGGGAGGCTGGACCACACATGCGTGGCCCTTTTCGGGCCTAGCGTGGTGACCCAGGTACAGCGACCCAACCCCCGGGCCCGTGCCGCTAGGGGCGTGGCTAGACCCAAGCACAGGCCTGGAAGCGGGGCGGGGGCGGGCGCGCAGGGACGTGACTCCTGGCATAATGGCAGCCGGGGTCCCCAAGCCCGATCAAGCCTGTCTCCCGGGATGCAACCAGCAGTCTTTGCGCCCACTTGGAAGGCTGCTTCAGGGAGGCTGGACCCCCCACGTGCGGCCCTTTTCGTTCCTAGTGTTGTGACACAGGTAGAGCGACCCGACCCCCGGGACCGGACCACTTGGGGCGTGGCTAGTCCCAAGCCTGGGCCGGGAAGAGGGGCGGGGCTGGTGCGCATGCAGGGACGTGACCCCTGGCAGAATGGCGGCCTGGGTCCCCAAGCCCGATCAAGCCTGTCTCCCGGGATGCAACCAGCAGTCTTTGCGCCCACTCGGAAGGCTGCTTCAGAAAGGCTGGACCCCCCACGCGTGGCCCTTTTCTGGCTTAGCGTGGTGACCCAGCTACAGTGACCCGACCTCCGGGCTCGTGCCGCTAGGGGCGTGGCTAGACCAAGCCCGGGCCGGGAAGAGGGGTGGGGCCGCGGCGCTTGGACGTGACCCCTGGCAGAATGGCGGCCGGGGTCCCCAAGCCCGATCAAGCCTGTCTCCCTGGATGCAACCAGCAGTCTTTGCGCCCACTTGGAATGCTGCTTCGGGGATGCTGGATCCCCCATGCGTGGCCATTTTCGGGCCTAGCGTAGTGACCCAGGTACAGTGACCCGACCCCCGGGCCCGTGCCGCTAGGGTCGTGGCTAGACACGAGCCCAGGCCGGGAAGAGGGGCGGGGCCAGCGCACGGGGACGTGACTCCTGGTAGAATGGCGGCCGGGGTCCCCAAGCCCGATCAAGCCTGTCTCCCGGGATGCAACCAGCAGTCATCACGCCCACTCAGAAGGCTGCTTCGGGGAGGCTGGACACCCCAATCGCGTGGCCCTTTTCGGGCCTGGCGTGGTGACCCAGGTACAGCGACCCAACCCCCGGGCCCGTGGCGCTTGCGGCGTGGCTACTCCCAAGCCCAGGCCGGGAAGAGGGGCGGAGCTGGCGCGCACAGGGACGTGACCACTGGCAGAATGGCGGCCAGGGTCCCCAAGCCCGATCAAGCCTGTCTCCCGGGATGCAGCCAGCAGTCTTTGCGCCCACTTGGAACGCTGCTTCGGGGAGGCTGGACCCCCCATGCGTGGCCCTTTTCGGGCATAGCGTGGTGACCCAGGTACAGCGACCCAACCCCCGGGCCCGTGCCGCTAGGGGCGTGGCTAGACCCAAGCACAGGCCTGGAAGAGGGGCGGGGGCGGGCGCGCAGGGACGTGACTCCTGGCATAATGGCAGCCGGGGTCCCCAAGCCCGATCAAGCCTGTCTCCCGGGATGCAACCAGCAGTCTTTGCGCCCACTTGGAAGGCTGCTTCAGGGAGGCTGGACCCCCCACGTGCGGCCCTTTTCGGTCCTAGTGTTGTGACACAGGTAGAGCGACCCGACCCCCGGGACCGGACCACTTGGGGCGTGGCTAGTCCCAAGCCTGGGCCGGGAAGAGGGGCGGGGCTGGTGCGCGTGGGGACGTGACCCCTGGCAGAATGGCGGCATGGGTCCCCAAGCACGATCAAGCCTGTCTCCCGGGATGCAACCAGCAGTCTTTGCGCCCGCTTGGAAGGCTGCTTCGGTGAGGCTGGACCCCTTACACGTGGCCATTTTCGGGCCTAGCGTGGTGACCCAGGTACAGTGACCCAACACCCGGGCCCGTGCCGCTAGGGGCGTGGCTAGACACAAGCCCGGGCCGGAAAGAGGGGCGGGGCCGGCGCGCGTGGGACGTGACCCCTGGCAGAATGGCGGCTGGGGTCCTCAAGCACGATCAAGCCTGTCTCCGGGGATGCAACCAACAGTCTTTGCGCCCACTAGGAAGGCTGCTTCGGGGAGGCTGGACCCCCCACGCGTGGCCCTTTTCTGGCCTCGTGTGGTGACCCAGGTAGAGCGACCCGACCCCCGGGACTGTGCCGCAAGGGGCGTGGCTAGACCCAAGCTAGGGCCGGGAAGAGGGGCGGGGCCATCGCACGGGGACGTGACTCCTGGCAGAATGGCAGCCGGGGTCCCCAAGCCCGATCAAGCCTGTCTCCCGGGATGCAAGCAGCAGTCTTTGCGCCCACTTGGAAGGCTGCTTCAGAAAGGCTGGACCCCCACGCGTGGCCATTTTCGGGCCTAGCGTGGTGACCCAGGTACAGCGAACCAACCCCCGGGCCCGTGCCGCTAGGGGCGTGGCTAGACCCGAGCCCGTGCCGGGAAGAGGGGCGGGGCCAGCGCACGGGGACGTGACCCCTGGCAGAATGGCGGCCGGGGTCCCCAAGCCCGATCAAGCCTGTCTCCCGGGATGCAACCAGCAGTCATCATGCCCATTCAGAAGGCTGCTTCGGGGAGGCTGGACACCCCAATAGCGTGGCCATTTTCTGGCCTAGCGTGGTGACCCAGGTACAGCGACCCAACACCCGGGCCCGTGGCGCTAGGGGCGTGGCTAGACACAAGCCCGGGCCGGGAAGAGGGGCGGGGCCGGCGCGCGGGGGCGTGACTCCTGGCAGAATGGAAGCCGGGGTCCCCAAGCCCGATCAAGCCTGTCTCCCTGGATGCAACCAACAGTCTTTGCGCCCATTCGGAAGGCTGCTTTGGGGAGGCTGGACCCCCCACGCGTGGCCCTTTTCTGGCCTCGTGTGGTGACCCAGGTAGAGCGACCCGACCCCCGGGACTGTGCCGCAAGGGGCGTGGCTAGACCCAAGTCTGGGCCGGGAAGAGGGGTGGGGCTGGCGCGCGGGGACGTGACTCCTGGCAGAATGGTGGCCGGGGTCCCCAAGCCCAATCAAGCCTGTCTCCTGGGATGCAAGCAGCAGTCTTTGCGCCCACTTGGAAGGCTGCTTCAGAAAGGCTGGACCCCCACCCGTGGCCATTTTTGGGCCTTGCCTGGTGACCCAGGTACAGCGACCTGACCCCCGGGCCAGTGCCGCTAGGGGCGTGGCTAGACCAAAGCACAGGCCGGGAAGAGGGGCGGGGCCGGCGCCCAGGGACGTGACTCCTGGCAGAATGGCGGCCGGGGTCCCCAAGCCCGATCAAGCCTGTCTCCCTGGATGCAACCAGCAGTCTTTGCGCCCACTTGGAAGGCTGCTTCGGGGAGGCTGGACCCCCTACGCGTTGCCCTTTTCGGGCCTAGCGTGGTGACCCAGGTACAGTGACCCGACCCCCGGGCACATGCCGCTAGGGGTGTGGCTAGACCCAAGCCCGGGCCAGGAAGAGGGGCGGGGCCGGCGCGCAGGGACGTGACACCTGGCAGAATGGCGCCCTGGGTCCCCAAGCCCGATCAAGCCTGTTTCCCGGGATGCAGTCAGCAGTCTCCGCGCCCATTCAGAAGGCTGCTTCGGGGAGTCTGGACCCCCCACACGTGGCCCTTTTTGGGCCTAGCGTGGTGACCCAGGTACAGCGACCCGACCACTGGGCCCGTGGCACTAGGGGCGTGGCTAGACCCAAGCCCGAGCCGGGTAGTGGGCGGGACCGGCACGCGGGTACGTGACCCCTGGCAGAATGGCGGCCTGGTTCCCCAAGCCCGATCAAGCCTGTCTCCCGGGATGCAACCAGCAGTCTTCAAGCCCACTTGGAAGGCTGCTTCGGGGAGGCTGGACCCCCCACGCGTGGCCCTTTTCGGGCCTAGCGTGGTGACCCAGGTACAGCGACCCAACACCTGGGCTGGGAATAGGGGCGGGGCCGCCGCGCGTGTGCGTGACTGCTGGCAGAATGGCAGCCGGTGTCCCCAAGCCCGATCAAGCCTGTCTCCCGGGATGCAACCAGCAGTCTTTGCGCCCACTTGGAAGGCTGCTTCGGGGAGGCTGGACCCCCCAAATGCAAGGCCCTTTTCGCTCCTAGCGTGGTGACCCAGGTAGAGCGAACCGACACCCGGGCCTGTGGCGCTAGGGGCATGGCTAGACCCAAGCACAGGACGGGAAGAGGGGCGTGGCCGACGCAGGCGGACATGTGACCACTGGCAGAATGGCCCCCGGGGTCCCCAAGCCCGATCAAGCCTGTCTCCCGGGATGCAACCAGCAGTCTTTTCGCCCACTTGGAAGGCTGTTTCGGGGACGCTGGACACCCACGCGTGGCCCTTTTCGGGTCTTTCGTGGTGCCCCAGGTACAGCGACCCGGATCCCGGGCCCGTGCAGCTAGGGGCGTGGCTAGACCCAAGCCCGGGCCTGGAAGAGGGGCGGGGCTGGTGCGCGGGGTCGTGACCCCTGGCAGAATGGCTGCCGGGGTCCCCAAGCCCGATCAAGCCTGTCTCCCGGGATGCAACCAGCAGTCTTTGCGCCCACTTGGAAGGCTGCTTCGGGGAGGCTGGACCCCCCACGCTTGGCCCTTTTCGGGCCTAGCGTGGTGACCCAGGTACAGCTACCTGACCACCGGCCTGATGGCGCTAGGGGCGTGGCTAGACCCAAGCCCGGGCCGGGAAGAGGGGCGGGGCCGGCGCACGGGGACATGACCCCTGGCAGAATGGCGGCCAGTGTCCCCAAGCCCGATCAAGCCTGTCTCCCGGGATGCAACCAGCAGTCTTTGCGCCCACTTGGAAGGCTGCGTCGAGGAGGCTGGACCCCCAAGTGCGAGGCCCTTTTCGCTCCTAGCGTGGTGACCCAGGTAGAGCGAACCGACACCCGGGCCTGTGGCGCTAGGGGCATGGCTAGACCCAAGCACAGGACGGGAAGAGGGGCAGGGCCGACGCAGGCGGACATGTGACCCCTGGCAGAATGGCGCCCGGGGTCCCCAAGCCCGATCAAGCCTTTCTCCCGGGATGCAACCAGCAGTCTTTGCGCCCACTTGGAAGGCCGCTTCGGGGAGGCTGGACCCTCCACGCGTGGCCCTTTTCGGGCCTAGCGTGGTGACCCAGGTACAGCAACCGGAACCCACGGGCCCGTGAAGTTGGGGCGTGGCTAGATCCAAGCCCAGGCAGGAAGAGGGACGGGGCCGGTGCGCGGGGGCGTGACCCCTTGCAGAATGGCGGCCAGGGTCCCCAAGCCCGATCAAGCCTGTCTCCCGGGATGCAACTAGCAGTCATCACGCCCACTCGGAAGGCTGCTTCAGGGAGGCTGGACCCCCCACGCGTTGCCCTATTCTGGCCTAGCGTGGTGATCAAGCTACAGCGAACCGACCCCCAGGCCCGTGGCGCTAGGGGCATGGCTAGACCCAAACACAGGCCGGGAAGAGGGGCGGGGCCGGCGCGCAGGGACGTGACTCCTGGCAGAATGGCCCCCGTGGTCCCCAAGCCCGATCAAGCCTGTCTACTGGGATGCAACCAGCAGTCTTCACGCCCACTCGGAAGGCTGCTTCAGAAAGGCTGGACCCCCCACGCGTAGCCATTTTAGGGCCTAGCGTGGTGACCCAGGTACAGCGACCCGACCCCCGGGCCCGTGCAGCTGGGGCGTGGCTAGACCCAAGCCCGGGCCGGGAAGAGGGGCGGGGCCGGCACGCAGACACGTGACCCCTGGCAGAATGGCGACCGGGGTCCCCAAGCCCGATCAAGCCTGTCTCCCCGGATGCAACCAGCAGTCTTTGCGCCCACTTGGAAGGCTGCTTCGGGGAGGCTGGAACCCCCACACGTGGCCCTTTTCGCTCCTAGCGTGGTGACCCAGGTACAGCGACCCGAACCCCCGGGCCCGTGCCGCTAGGGGTGTGGCTAGATCCAAGCAAAGGCCGGGAAGAGGGGCAGGGCCGCGCGCGGGGCGTGACCACTGGCAGAATGGCGGCCTGGGTCCCCAAGCACGATCAAGCCTGTCTCCTGGGATGCAACCAGCAGTCTTTTCGCCCACTCGGAAGGCTGCTTCAGGGAGGCTGGACCCCCCACGCGTGGCCCTTTTCTGGCCTAGCATGGTGACCCAGGTACAGCGAGCCCAAACCCCGGGCCCGTGCCGCTAGGGGCATGGCTAGATCCAAGCCTAGGCCTGGAAGAGGGGCAGCGCCGTCGTGGTGGGACGTGACCCCTGGCAGAATGGCGGCCAGGGTCCCCAAGCCCGATCAAGCCTGTCTCCCGGGATGCAGCCAGCAGTCTTTGCGCCCACTTGGAACGCTGCTCCGGGGAGGCTGGACCCCCCATGCGTGGCCCTTTTCGGGCATAGCGTGGTGACCCAGGTACAGCGACCCCAACCCCCGGGCCCGTGCCGCTAGGGGCGTGGCTAGACCCAAGCACAGGCCTGGAAGAGGGGCGGGGGCGGGCGCGCAGGGACGTGACTCCTGGCATATTGGCAGCCGGGGTCCCCAAGCCCGATCAAGCCTGTCTCCCGGGATGCAGCCAGCAGTCTTTGCGCCCACTTGGAACGCTGCTTCGGGGAGGCTGGACCCACCACACGTGGCCCTTTTCGGGCCTAGTGTGGTGACCCAGGTAGAGCGACCCGACCCCCGGGCCCGTGCCGCTAGGGGCGTGGCTAGACCCAAGCCTGGCCGGGAAGAGGGGCGGGGCTGGTGCGCGGGGTCGTGACCCCTGGCAGAATGGCGGCATGGGTCCCCAAGCACGATCAAGCCTGTCTCCCGGGATGCAACCAGCAGTCTTTGCGCCCACTCGGAAGGCTGCTTCGGGGAGGGTGGACACCCACGCGTGGCCCTTTTCGGGTCTTTCGTGGTGACCCAGGTACAGCGACCCAACCCCCGGGCTGGGAATAGGGATGGGGCCGCCGCGCGTGTGCGTGACTCCTGGCAGAATGGCAGCCAGGGTCCCCAAGCCCGATCAAGCCTGTCTCCCGGGATGCAACCAGCAGTCTTTGCGCCCACTTGGAAGGCTGCTTCGGGGAGGCTGGACCCTCCACGCGTGGCCCTTTTCGGGCCTAGCGTGGTGACCCAGGTACAGCTACCTGACCACCGGCCTGGTGACGCTAGGGGCGTGGCTAGACCCAAGCCCGGGCCGGGAAGAGGGGCGGGGCCGGCGCACGGGGACATGACCCCTGGCAGAATGGCGGCCAGTGTCCCCAAGCCCGATCAAGCCTGTCTCCCGGGATGCAACCAGCAGTCTTTGCGCCCACTCAGAAGGCTGCTTCAGGGAGGCTGGACCACCCACACATGGCCCTTTTCGGGCCTAGCGTGGTGACCCAGGTACAGCGACCCGAACGCCCGGGCCCGTGCCGCTAGGGGCGTGGCTAGATCCAAGCCCTGGCCTGGAAGAGTGGCGGGGCCGGCGCGGTGGGACATGACCCCTGGCAGAATGGCGGCCAGGGTCTCCAAGCCCGATCAAGCCTGTCTCCTGGAATGCAGCCAGCAGTCTTTGCGCCCACTTGGAACACTGCTTCAGGGAGGCTGGACCCCCACACGTTGCCCTTTTCGGGCCTAGCGTGGTGACCCAGGTACAGCGACCCAACCCCGTGCCCATGCCGCAGGGGCGTGGCTAGACCCAAGCCCGGGCCGGGAAGAGGGGCGGGGGCGGCACGCAGGGACGTGACTCCTGGCAGAATGGCAGCCAGGGTCCCCAAGCCCGATCAAGCCTGTCTCCCGGGATGCAACCAGCAGTCATCACAACCACTGGGAAGGCTGCTTCAGGAAGGTTGTACCCCCACGCGTGGCCCTTTTCGGGCCTAGCATGGTGACCCAGGAACAGCGACCCGAACCCCCGGGCCCGTGCCGCTAGGGGCGTGGCTAAATCCAAGCCCCGGCAGGGAAGAGGGGCGGGGCCGGCGCAGGCGGGTACGTGACTCCTGGCAGAATGGCGGCCTGGTTCCCCAATCCCGATCAAGCCTGTCTCCCGGGATGCAATCAGCAGTCTTTGCGCCCACTCGGAAGGCTGCTTCGGGGAGGCTGGACCCCCCATGCGTGGCCCTTTTCGGGCCTAGCGTGGTGACCCAGGTACAGCGACCCAACCCCTGGGCCCGTGCCGCTAGGTGCGTGGCTAGATCCAAGCACAGGCCGAGAAGAGGGGCGGGGCCGGTTCGCGCAGGGACGTGACGCCTGGCAGAATGGCGCCTGGGTCCTCAAGCCCGATCAAGCCTGACTCCCAGGATGCAACCAGCGGTCTTTGTGCCACTTCGGAAGGCTGCTTCGGGGAGGCTGGACCCCCCACACGTGGCCCTTTTTGGGCCTAGCGTGGTGACCCAGGTATAGCGAACCAACCCCCAGCCCCTGGCGCTAGGGGCGTGGCTAGACCCAAGCCCAGGCCTGGAAGAGGGGCGGGGCAAGGGCGCGTGGGGACGTGACTCCTGGCAGAATGGCAGCCAGGGTCCCCAAGCCCGATCAAGCCTGTCTCCCGGGATGCAACCAGCAGTCTTTGCGCCCACTTGGAAGGCTGCTTCGGGGAGGCTGGACCCCCCATGCGTGGCCCTTTTCGGGCCTAGCATGGTGACCCAGGTACAGCGAGCCCAAACCCAGGGCCCGTGCCGCTAGGGGCGTGGCTAGACCCAAGCCCGGGCCGGGAAGAGGGGCGGGGCCGGCGCGCAGGGACGTGACCCCTGGCAGAATGGCGGCCGGGGTCCCCAAGCCCGATCAAGCCTGTCTCCCGGGATGCAACCAGCAGTCTTTGCGCCCACTTGGAATGCTTCTTCGGGGAGGCTGGATCCCCCATGCGTGGCCCTTTTCGGGCCTAGCGTGGTGACCCAGGTACAGCGACCCGACACCCGGGCCCGTGCCGCTAGGGGCGTGGCTAGACACAAGCCCAGGCCGGGAAGAGGGGCGGGGCCGGCGCGCAGGGACGTGACCCCTGGCAGAATGGCGGCCGGGGTCCCCAAGCCCTATCAAGCCTGTCTCCCGGGATGCAACCAGCAGTCATCACGCCCACTCAGAAGGCTGCTTCAGGGAGGCTGGACCCCACACGCGTGGCCCTTTTCGGGCATAGCGTGGTGACCCAGGTACAGCGACCCAACCCTTTGGCCCGTGCCGCTAGGTGCGTGGCTAGACCCAAGCCCGGGCCGGGAAGAGGGGCGGGGCCGGTTCGCGCAGGGACGTGACCCCTGGCAGAATGGCGCCCTGGGTCCCCAAGCCCGATCAAGCCTGTCTCCCGGGATGCAACCAGCAGTCTTTGCGCCCACTTGGAAGGCTGCTTCGGGGAGGCTGGACCCCCCAAGTGCGAGGCCCTTTTCGCTCCTAGCGTGGTGACGCAGGTACAGCGACCCGACACCCGGGCCCGTGGCGCTAGGGGCATGGCTAGACCCAAGCACAGGACGGGAAGAGGGGAGGGGCCCGCGCGCCGGTCGTGACCACTGGCAGAATGGCGGCCGGGGTCCCCAAGCCCAATCAAGCCTGTCTCCCGGGATGCAACCAGCAGTCTTTGCGCCCACTTGGATGGCCGCTTCGGGGAGGCTGGACCCTCCACGCGTGGCCCTTTTCGGGCCTAGCGTGGTGACCCAGGTACAGCAACCGGAACCCACGGGCCCGTGCAGTTGGGGCATGGCTAGATCCAGGCCTAGGCCTGGAAGAGGGGCAGGGCCGTCGCGGTGGGACGTGACCCCTGGCAGAATGGCGGCCAGGGTCCCCAAGCCCGATCAAGCATGTCTCCCGGGATGCAGTCAGCAGTCATCACGCCCACTCAGAAGGCTGCTTCGGGGAGGCTGGACACCCAAATCGCGTGGCCCTTTTCAGGCCTAGCGTGGTGACCCAGGTACAGCGACCCAACCCCCGGGCCCGTGATTCTAGGGGCCTGGCTAGTCCCAAGCCCGGGCCGGGAAGAGGGGCGGGGCTGGTGCGCGCAGGGACGTGACCCTGGCAGAATGGCCCCCGGGTTCCCCAGGCCCGATCAAGCCTGTCTCCCGGGATGCAACCAGCAGTCTTTGCGCCCACTCGGAAGGCTGCTTCGAGGAGGCTGGACCCCCCACGCGTGGCCCTTTTCTGGCCTAGCATGGTGATCCAGCTACAGCGACCCGACACCCGGGCCCGTGGCGCTAGGGGCATGGCTAGACCTAAGCACAGGACGGGAAGAGGGGAGGGGCCCGCGCGCCGGTCGTGACCACTGGCAGAATGGCGGCCGGGGTCCCCAAGCCCGATCAAGCCTGTCTCCCGGGATGCAACCAGCAGTCTTTGCGCCCACTTGGATGGCCGCTTCGGGGAGGCTGGACCCTCCACGCGTGGCCCTTTTCGGGCCTAGCGTGGTGACCCAGGTACAGCAACCAGAACCCACGGGCCCGTGCAGTTGGGGCATGGCTAGATCCAGGCCTAGGGCTGGAAGAGGGGCAGGGCCGTCGCGGTGGGACGTGACCCCTGGCAGAATAGCGGCCAGGGTCCCCAAGCCCGATCAAGCCTGTCTCCCGGGATGCAGTCAGCAGTCATCACGCCCACTCAGAAGGCTGCTTCGGGGAGGCTGGACACCCCAATCGCGTGGCCCTTTTCAGGCCTAGCGTGGTGACCCAGGTACAGCGACCCAACCCCCGGGCCCGTGCCTCTAGGGGCCTGGCTAGTCCCAAGCCCGGGCCGGGAAGAGGGGCGGGGCTGGTGCGCGGGGTCGTGACCCTGGCAGAATGGCCCCCGGGGTCCCCAGGCCCGATCAAGCCTGTCTCCCGGGATGCAACCAGCAGTCTTTGCGCCCACTCAGAAGGCTGCTTCGGGGAGGCTGGACCACCAAGCGTGGCCTTTTTCGGGCCTAGCGTGGTTGACATAGGTACAGTGACCCGACCCCCGGGCCCGTGTTGCTAGGGGCGTGGCTAGACCCAAGCACAGGCCGGGAAGAGGGGCGGGGGGGGGCATGCAGGGACGTGACTCCTGGCAGAATGGCAGCCGGGGTCCATAAGCCTGATCAAGCCTGTCTCCCTGGATGCAACCAGCAGTCTTTGCGCCCACTTGGAAGGCTGCTTCAGGGAAGTTGGACCCCCCACGCGTGGCCCTTTTCTGGCCTAGCGTGGTGACACAGGTATAGCGAACCAACCCCCGGCCCCTGGCGCTAGGGGCGTGGCTAGACCCAAGCCCAGGCCGGGAAGAGGGGCGGGGCCAGGGCGCGTGGGGACATGACTCCTGGTAGAATGGCAGCCGGGGTCCCCAAGCCCGATCAAGCCTGTCTCCCTGGATGCAACCAGCAGTCTTTGCGCCCACTCGCAAGGCTGCTTCGGGGAGGCTGGAACCCCCACGCGTGGCCATTTTCGGGCCTTGCCTGGTGACCCAGGTACAGCAACCTGACCCCCGGGACTGTGCCGCAAGGGGCGTGGCTAGACCCAAGTCTGGGCCGGGAAGAGGGGTGGGGCTGGCGCGCGGGGACGTGACTCCAGGCAGAATGGTGGCCGGGGTCCCCAAGCCCAATCAAGCCTGTCTCCCGGGATGCAAGCAGCAGTCTTTGCGCCCACTTGGAAGGCTGCTTCAGAAAGGCTGGACCCCCACGCGTGGCCATTTTCGGGCCTAGCGTGGTGACCCAGGTACAGCGACCTGACCCCCGGGCCAGTGCCGCTAGGGGCGTGGCTAGACCCAAGCACAGGCCGGGAAGAGGGGCGGGGCCGGCGCCCAGGGACGTGACTCCTGGCAGAATGGCGGCCGGGGTCCCCAAGCCCGATCAAGCCTGTCTCCCTGGATGCAACCAGCAGTCTTTGCGCCCACTTGGAAGGCTGCTTCGGGGAGGCTGGACCCCCTACGCGTTGCCCTTTTCGGGCCTGGCGTGGTGACCCAGGTACAGTTACCCGACCCCCGGGCACATGCCGCTAGGGGTGTGGCTAGACCAAAGCCCGGGCCAGGAAGAGGGGCGGGGGCGGCGCGCAGGGACGTGACGCCTGGCAGAATGGCGCCCTGGGTCCCCAAGCCCGATCAAGCCTGTTTCCCGGGATGCAACCAGCAGTCTCCACGCCCACTTGGAAGGCTGCTTCGGGGAGGCTGGACCCCCCACACGTGGCCCTTTTTGGGCCTAGCGTGGTGACCCAGGTACAGCGACCCGAACCCCCGGGCCCGTGGCACTAGGGGCGTGGCTAGACCCAAGCCCGAGCCGGGTAGTGGGCGGGACCGGCACGCGGGTACGTGACCCCTGGCAGAATGGCGGCCTGGTTCCCCAAGCCCGATCAAGCCTGTCTCCCGGGATGCAACCAGCAGTCTTCAAGCCCACTTGGAAGGCTGCTTCGGGGAGGCTGGACCCCCCACGCGTGGCCCTTTTCGGGCCTAGCGTGGTGACCCAGGTACAGCAACCGGAACCCACGGGCCCGTGAAGTTGGGGCGTGGCTAGATCCAAGCCCAGGCAGGAAGAGGGACGGGGCCGGTGCGCGGGGGCGTGACCCCTTGCAGAATGGCGGCCAGGGTCCCCAAGCCCGATCAAGCCTGTCTCCCGGGATGCAACCAGCAGACATCACGCCCACTTGGAAGGCTGCTTCGGGGAGGCTGGACCCCCCACACGTGGCCTTTTTCGGGCCTAGCGTGGTGACCCAGGTACAGCGACCCAACCCCCGGCTGGGAATAGGGGCGGGGCCGCCGCACGTGTGCGTGACTGCTGGCAGAATGGCAGCCGGTGTCCCCAAGCCCGATCAAGCCTGTCTCCCGGGATGCAACCAGCAGTCTTTGCGCCCACTTGGAAGGCTGCTTCGGGGAGGCTGGACCCCCCAAGTGCGAGGCCCTTTTCGCTCCTAGCGTGGTGACCCAGGTAGAGCGAACCGACACCCGGGCCTGTGGCGCTAGGGGCATGGCTAGACACAAGCACAGGACGGGAAGAGGGGCGTGGCCGACGCAGGCGGACATGTGACCACTGGCAGAATGGCCCCCGGGGTCCCCAAGCCCGATCAAGCCTGTCTACTGGGATGCAACCAGCAGTCTTCACGCCCACTCGGAAGGCTGCTTCAGAAAGGCTGGACCCCCACGCGTAGCCATTTTAGGGCCTAGCGTGGTGACCCAGGTACAGCGACCCGACCCCCGGGCCCGTGCAGCTGGGGCGTGGCTACACCCAAGCCCGGGCGGGGAAGAGGGGCGGGGCCGGCACGCAGGGACTTGACCCCTGGCAGAATGGCGGCCGGGGTCCCCAAGCCCGATCAAGCCTGTCTCCCTGGATGCAACCAGCAGTCTTTGCGCCCACTTGGAAGGCTGCTTCGGGGAGGCTGGACCCCCCACGCGTGGCCCTTTTCTGGCTTAGCGTGGTGACCCAGGTATAGGGAACCAACCCCCGGCCCCTGGCGCTAGGGGCGTGGCTAGACCCAAGCCCAGGCCGGGAAGCAGGGTGGTGCCACGGCGCGCAGGGGCGTGACTCCTGGCAGAATGGCGGCCGGGGTCCCCAAGCCCGATCAAGCCTGTCTCCGGGGATGCAACCAGCAGTCTTTTCGCCCACTCGGAAGGCTGTTTCGGGGACACTGGACACCCACGCGTGGCCCTTTTCGGGTCTTTCGTGGTGCCCCAGGTACAGCGACCCGGATCCCCGGCCCGTGCAGCTAGGGGCGTGGCTAGACCCAAGCCCGGGCCTGGAAGAGGGGCGGGGCTGGTGCGCGGGGTCGTGACCCCTGGCAGAATGGCTGCCGGGGTCCCCAAGCCCGATCAAGCCTGTCTCCCGGGATGCAACCAGCAGTCTTTGCGCCCACTTGGAAGGCTGCTTCGGGGAGGCTGGACCCCCCACGCTTGGCCCTTTTCGGGCCTAGCGTGGTGACCCAGGTACAGCTACCTGACCACCGGCCTGATGGCGCTAGGGGCGTGGCTAGAACCAAGAACGGGCCGGGAAGAGGGGCGGGGCCGGCGCACGGGGACATGACCCCTGGCAGAATGGCGGCCATTGTCCCCAAGCCCGATCAAGCCTGTCTCCCGGGATGCAACCAGCAGTCTTTGCGCCCACTTGGAAGGCTGCTTCGGGGAGGCTGGACCCCCCACGCGTGGCCCTTTTCGGGCCTAGCGTGGTGACCCAGGTACAGCGACCCTACCCCCGGGCTGGGAATAGGGACGGGGCCGCCGCGCGTGTGCGTGACTGCTGGCAGAATGGCAGCCGGTGTCCCCAAGCCCGATCAAGCCTGTCTCCCGGGATGCAACCAGCAGTCTTTGCGCCCACTTGGAAGGCTGCTTCGGGGAGGCTGGACCCCCCAAGTGCGAGGCCCTTTCACTCCTAGCGTGGTGACCCAGGTAGAGCGAACCGACACCCGGGCCCGTGCCGCTAGGGTCATGGCTAGACCCAAGCACAGGACGGGAAGAGGGGCGTGGCCGACGCAGGCGGACACGTGACCCCTGGCAGAATGGCGGCAGGGGTCCCCAAGCACGATCAAGCCTGTCTCCCGGGATGCAACCAGCAGTCTTTGCGCCCGCTTGGAAGGCCGCTTCGGGGAGGCTGGACCCCCACGCGTGGCCCTTTTCGGGCCTAGCGTGGTGACCCAGGTACAGCAACCGGAACCCACGGGCCCGTGAAGTTGGGGCGTGGCTAGATCCAAGCCCAGGCAGGAAGAGGGACGGGGCCGGTGCGCGAGGGCGTGACCCCTTGCAGAATGGCGGCCAGGGTCCCCAAGCCCGATCAAGCCTGTCTCCCAGGATGCAACCAGCAGTCATCACGCCCACTTGGAAGGCTGCTTCAGGGAGGCTGGACCCCCCACGCGTGGCCCTTTTCGGGCCTAGCGTGGTGACCCAGGTACAGCGACCCGAACCCCCGGGCCCGTGCCGCTAGGGGCGTGGCTAGATTCAAGCAAAGGCCGGGAAGAGGGGCAGGGCCCGCGCGCGGGGCGTGACCACTGGCAGAATGGCGGCCTGGGTCCCCAAGCCCGATCAAGCCTGTCTCCTGGGATGCAACCAGCAGTCTTTTCGCCCACTCGGAAGGCTGCTTCAGGGAGGCTGGACCCCCCACGCGTGGCCCTTTTCTGGCCTAGCATGGTGACCCAGGTACAGCGAGCCCAACCCCGGGCCCGTGCCGCTAGGGGCATGGCTAGATCCAAGCCTAGGCCTGGAAGAGGGGCAGCGCCGTCGCGGTGGGACGTGACCCCTGGCAGAATGGCGGCCAGGGTCCCCAAGCCCGATCAAGCCTGTCTCCTGGGATGCAACCAGCAGTCTTTTCGCCCACTCGGAAGGCTGCTTCAGGGAGGCTGGACCCCCCACGCGTGGCCCTATTCTGGCCTAGCGTGGTGATCAAGCTACAGCGAACCGACCCCCAGGCCCGTGGCGCTAGGGGCATGGCTAGACCCAAACACAGGCCGGGAAGAGGGGCGGGGCCGGCGCGCAGGGACGTGACTCCTGGCAGAATGGCCCCCGTGGTCCCCAAGCCCGATCAAGCCTGTCTACTGGGATGCAACCAGCAGTCTTCACGCCCACTCGGAATGCTGCTTCAGAAAGGCTGGACCCCCCACGCGTAGCCATTTTAGGGCCTAGCGTGGTGACCCAGGTACAGCGACCCGACCCCCGGGCCCGTGCAGCTGGGGCGTGGCTAGACCCAAGCTCGGGCCGGGAAGAGGGGAGGGGCCGGCACGCAGACACGTGACCCCTGGCAGAATGGCGACCGGGGTCCCCAAGCCCGATCAAGCCTGTCTCCCGGATGCAACCAGCAGTCTTTGCGCCCACTTGGAAGGCTGCTTCGGGGAGGCTGGAACCCCCACGCGTGGCCCTTTTCGGGCCTAGCGTGGTGACCCAGGTACAGCGACCCGAACCCCCGGGCCCGTGCCGCTAGGGGCGTGGCTAGATCCAAGCAAAGGCCGGGAAGAGGGGCAGGGCCCGCGCGCGGGGCGTGACCACTGGCAGAATGGCGGCCTGGGTCCCCAAGCCCGATCAAGCCTGTCTCCTGGGATGCAACCAGCAGTCTTTTCGCCCACTCGGAAGGCTGCTTCAGGGAGGCTGGACCCCCCACGCGTGGCCCTTTTCGGGCCTAGCATGGTGACCCAGGTACAGCGAGCCCAAACCCTGGGCCCGTGCCGCTAGGGGCATGGCTAGATCCAAGCCTAGGCCTGGAAGAGGGGCAGCGCCGTCGCGGTGGGACGTGACCCCTGGCAGAATGGCGGCCAGGGTCCCCAAGCCCGATCAAGCCTGTCTCCCGGGATGCAGCCAGCAGTCTTTGCGCCCACTTGGAACGCTGCTTCGGGGAGGCTGGACCCCCCACGCGTGGCCCTTTTCTGGCTTAGCGTGGTGACCCAGGTATAGGGAACCAACCCCCGGCCCCTGGCGCTAGGGGCGTGGCTAGACCCAAGCCCAGGCCGGGAAGCAGGGTGGTGCCACGGCGCGCAGGGGCGTGACTCCTGGCAGAATGGCGGCCGGGGTCCCCAAGCCCGATCAAGCCTGTCTCCGGGGATGCAACCAGCAGTCTTTTCGCCCACTCGGAAGGCTGTTTCGGGGACACTGGACACCCACGCGTGGCCCTTTTCGGGTCTTTCGTGGTGACCCAGGTACAGCGACCCGGATCCCGGGCCCGTGCAGCTAGGGGCGTGGCTAGACCCAAGCCCGGGCCTGGAAGAGGGGCGGGGCTGGTGCGCGGGGTCGTGACCCCTGGCAGAATGGCTGCCGGGGTCCCCAAGCCCGATCAAGCCTGTCTCCCGGGATGCAACCAGCAGTCTTTGCGCCCACTTGGAAGGCTGCTTCGGGGAGGCTGGACCCCCCACGCTTGGCCCTTTTCGGGCCTAGCGTGGTGACCCAGGTACAGCTACCTGACCACCGGCCTGATGGCGCTAGGGGCGTGGCTAGAACCAAGAACGGGCCGGGAAGAGGGGCGGGGCCGGCGCACGGGGACATGACCCCTGGCAGAATGGCGGCCATTGTCCCCAAGCCCGATCAAGCCTGTCTCCCGGGATGCAACCAGCAGTCTTTGCGCCCACTTGGAAGGCTGCTTCGGGGAGGCTGGACCCCCCACGCGTGGCCCTTTTCGGGCCTAGTGTGGTGACCCAGGTACAGCGACCCAACCCCCGGGCTGGGAATAGGGACGGGGCCGCCGCGCGTGTGCGTGACTGCTGGCAGAATGGCAGCCGGTGTCCCCAAGCCCGATCAAGCACGTCTCCCGGGATGCAACCAGCAGTCTTTGCGCCCACTTGGAAGGCTGCTTCGGGGAGGCTGGACCCCCCAAGTGCGAGGCCCTTTCACTCCTAGCGTGGTGACCCAGGTAGAGCGAACCGACACCCGGGCCCGTGCCGCTAGGGTCATGGCTAGACCCAAGCACAGGACGGGAAGAGGGGCGTGGCCGACGCAGGCGGACACGTGACCCCTGGCAGAATGGCGGCAGGGGTCCCCAAGCACGATCAAGCCTGTCTCCCGGGATGCAACCAGCAGTCTTTGCGCCCGCTTGGAAGGCCGCTTCGGGGAGGCTGGACCCTCCACGCGTGGCCCTTTTCGGGCCTAGCGTGGTGACCCAGGTACAGCAACCGGAACCCACGGGCCCGTGAAGTTGGGGCGTGGCTAGATCCAAGCCCAGGCAGGAAGAGGGACGGGGCCGGTGCGCGAGGGCGTGACCCCTTGCAGAATGGCGGCCAGGGTCCCCAAGCCCGATCAAGCCTGTCTCCCAGGATGCAACCAGCAGTCATCACGCCCACTTGGAAGGCTGCTTCAGGGAGGCTGGACCCCCCACGCGTGGCCCTTTTCGGGCCTAGCGTGGTGACCCAGGTACAGCGACCCGAACCCCCGGGCCCGTGCCGCTAGGGGCGTGGCTAGATTCAAGCAAAGGCCGGGAAGAGGGGCAGGGCCCGCGCGCGGGGCGTGACCACTGGCAGAATGGCGGCCTGGGTCCCCAAGCCCGATCAAGCCTGTCTCCTGGGATGCAACCAGCAGTCTTTTCGCCCACTCGGAAGGCTGCTTCAGGGAGGCTGGACCCCCCACGCGTGGCCCTTTTCTGGCCTAGCATGGTGACCCAGGTACAGCGAGCCCAACCCCGGGCCCGTGCCGCTAGGGGCATGGCTAGATCCAAGCCTAGGCCTGGAAGAGGGGCAGCGCCGTCGCGGTGGGACGTGACCCCTGGCAGAATGGCGGCCAGGGTCCCCAAGCCCGATCAAGCCTGTCTCCTGGGATGCAACCAGCAGTCTTTTCGCCCACTCGGAAGGCTGCTTCAGGGAGGCTGGACCCCCCACGCGTGGCCCTATTCTGGCCTAGCGTGGTGATCAAGCTACAGCGAACCGACCCCCAGGCCCGTGGCGCTAGGGGCATGGCTAGACCCAAACACAGGCCGGGAAGAGGGGCGGGGCCGGCGCGCAGGGACGTGACTCCTGGCAGAATGGCCCCCGTGGTCCCCAAGCCCGATCAAGCCTGTCTACTGGGATGCAACCAGCAGTCTTCACGCCCACTCGGAATGCTGCTTCAGAAAGGCTGGACCCCCCACGCGTAGCCATTTTAGGGCCTAGCGTGGTGACCCAGGTACAGCGACCCGACCCCCGGGCCCGTGCAGCTGGGGCGTGGCTAGACCCAAGCTCGGGCCGGGAAGAGGGGAGGGGCCGGCACGCAGACACGTGACCCCTGGCAGAATGGCGACCGGGGTCCCCAAGCCCGATCAAGCCTGTCTCCCCGGATGCAACCAGCAGTCTTTGCGCCCACTTGGAAGGCTGCTTCGGGGAGGCTGGAACCCCCACGCGTGGCCCTTTTCGGGCCTAGCGTGGTGACCCAGGTACAGCGACCCGAACCCCCGGGCCCGTGCCGCTAGGGGCGTGGCTAGATCCAAGCAAAGGCCGGGAAGAGGGGCAGGGCCCGCGCGCGGGGCGTGACCACTGGCAGAATGGCGGCCTGGGTCCCCAAGCCCGATCAAGCCTGTCTCCTGGGATGCAACCAGCAGTCTTTTCGCCCACTCGGAAGGCTGCTTCAGGGAGGCTGGACCCCCCACGCGTGGCCCTTTTCGGGCCTAGCATGGTGACCCAGGTACAGCGAGCCCAAACCCTGGGCCCGTGAGGCTAGGGGCATGGCTAGATCCAAGCCTAGGCCTGGAATAGGGGCAGCGCCGTCGCGGTGGGACGTGACCCCTGGCAGAATGGCGGCCAGGGTCCCCAAGCCCGATCAAGCCTGTCTCCCGGGATGCAGCCAGCAGTCTTTGCGCCCACTTGGAACGCTGCTTCGGGGAGGCTGGACCCCCCATGCGTGGCCCTTTTCGGGCATAGCGTGGTGACCCAGGTACAGCGACCCCAACCCCCGGGCCCGTGCCGCTAGGGGCGTGGCTAGACCCAAGCACAGGCCTGGAAGAGGGGCGGGGGCGGGCGCGCAGGGACGTGACTCCTGGCATAATGGCAGCCGGGGTCCCCAAGCCCGATCAAGCCTGTCTCCCGGGATGCAACCAGCAGTCTTTGCGCCCACTCGGAAGGCTGCTTCAGGGAGGCTGGACCCCCCACGTGCGGCCCTTTTCGTTCCTAGTGTTGTGACACAGGTAGAGCGACCCGACCCCCGGGCCCGTGCCGCTAGGGGCGTGGCTAGACCCAAGCCTGGGCCGGGAAGAGGGGCGGGGCTGGCGCGCATGGCGTGACCCCTGGCAGAATGGCGGCATGGGTCCCCACGCACGATCAAGCCTGTCTCCCGGGATGCAACCAGCAGTCTTTGCGCCCACTTGGAAGGCTGCTTCAGAAAGGCTGGACCCCCCACGCGTGGCCCTTTTCTGGCCTAGCGTGGTGATCCAGCTACAGTGACCCGACCTCTGGGCCCGTGCCGCTAGGGGCGTGGCTAGACCAAGCCCGGGCCGGGAAGAGGGGTGGGGCCGCGGCGCTTGGACGTGACCCCTGGCAGAATGGCGGCCGGGGTCCCCAAGCCCGATCAAGCCTGTCTCCCTGGATGCAACCAGCAGTCTTTGCGCCCACTTGGAAGGCTGCTTTGGTGAGGCTGGACCCCCCACGCGTGGCCCTTTTCGGGCCTAGCGTGGTGACCCAGGTACAGCGACCCTACCCCCGGGCTGGGAATAGGGACGGGGCCGCCGCGCGTGTGCGTGACTGCTGGCAGAATGGCAGCCGGTGTCCCCAAGCCCGATCAAGCCTGTCTCCCGGGATGCAACCAGCAGTCTTTGCGCCCACTTGGAAGGCTGCTTCGGGGAGGCTGGACCCCCCACGCTTGGCCCTTTTCGGGCCTAGTGTGGTGACCCAGGTACAGCTACCTGACCACCGGCCTGGTGACGCTAGGGGCTTGGCTAGACTCAAGCCCGGGCCGGGAAGAGGGGCGGGGCCTGCGCACGGGGACGTGACCCCTGGCAGAATGGCGGCCAGTGTCCCCAAGCCCGATCAAGCCTGTCTCCCGTGATGCAACCAGCAGTCTTTGCGCCCACTCAGAAGGCTGCTTCAGGGAGGCTGGACCCCCCACACATGGCCCTTTTCGTGCCTAGCGTGGTGACCCAGGTACAGCGACCCGAACCCCCGGGCCCGTGCCGCTAGGGGCGTGGCTAGATCCAAGCCCTGGCCTGGAAGAGTGGCGGGGCCGGCGCGGTGGGACATGACCCCTGGCAGAATGGCGGCCAGGGTCTCCAAGCCCGATCAAGCCTGTCTCCTGGAATGCAGCCAGCAGTCTTTGCGCCCACTTGGAACGCTGCTTCGGGGAGGCTGGAGCCCCCACACGTTGCCCTTTTCGGGCATAGCGTGGTGACCCAGGTACAGCGACCCAACCCCCGTGCCCGTGCCGCCAGGGGCGTGGCTAGACCCAAGCCCGGGCTGGGAAGAGGGGCGGGGGCGGCACGCAGGGACGTGACTCCTGGCAGAATGGCGGCCTGGGTCCCCAAGCCCGATCAAGCCTGTCTCCCGGGATGCAACCAGCAGTCATCACGCCCACTCGGAAGGCTGCTTCGGGGAGGCTGGACCCCCCACGCGTGGCCCTTTTCGGGCCTAGCGTGGTGACCCAGGTACAGCGACCCGAATCCCCGGGCCCGTGCCGCTAGGGGCGTGGCTAGACCCAAGCCAGGGCCGGGAAGAGGGGCGGGGCCAGCGCGGTGGAACATGACCCCTGGCAGAATGGCGTCCAGGGTCTCCAAGCCCGATCAAGCCTGTCTCCTGGGATGCAGCCAGCAGTCTTTGCGCCCACTTGGAACGCTGCTTCGGGGAGGCTGGACCCCCCACACGTGGCCCTTTTCGGGCATAGCTTGGTGACCCAGGTACAGCGACCCAACAGCCGGGCCCGTGCCGCTAGGGGCGTGGCTAGACCCAAGCACAGGCCGGGAAGAGTGGCGGGGGTGGCACGAGGGGACGTGACTCCTGGCAGAATGGCAGCCGGGGTCCATAAGCCCGATCAAGCCTGTCTCCCTGGAATCAACCAGCAGTCTTTGCGCCCACTTGGAAGGCTGCTTCAGGGAAGTTGGACCCCCCACGCGTGGCCCTTTTCTGGCCTAGCGTGGTGCCACAGGTATAGCGAACCAACCCCCGGCCCTGGCGCTAGGGGCGTGGCTAGACCCAAGCCCAGGCCTGGAAGAGGGGCGGGGCCATGGCGCGTGGGGACATGACTCCTGGTAGAATGGCAGCCGGGGTCCCCAAGCCCGATCAAGCCTGTCTCCCGGGATGCAACCAGCAGTCATCACACCCACTCGGAAGGCTGCTTCAGAAAGGCTGTACCCCCACGCTTGGCCCTTTTCGGGCCTAGCATGGTGACCCAGGTACAGCGACCCGAACCCCCGGGCCCGTGCCGCTGGGGCGTGGCTAAATCCAAGCCCCGGCCGGGAAGAGGGGCGGGGCCAGCGCGGGCGGGTACGTGACCACTGGCAGAATGGCGGCCTGGTCCCCCAATCCCGATCAAGCCTGTCTCCCGGGATGCAATCAGCAGTCTTTGCGCCCACTTGGAAGGCTGCTTCGGGGAGGCTGGACCCCCTACGCGTGACCCTTTTCGGGCCTAGCGTGGTGACCCAGGTACAGCGACCCAACCCCTGTGCCCGTGCCGCTAGGGGCGTGACTAGACCCAAGCCCGGGCCGGGAAGAGGGGCGGGGACCTCGCGCGCAGGGACGTGACCCCTGGCAGAATGGCGCCCTGGGTCCCCAAGCCCGATCAAGCCTGACTCCCAGGATGCAACCAGCGGTCTTTGCGCCACTTCGGAAGGCTGCTTCGGGGAGGCTGGACCCCCCACGCGTGGCCCTTTTTGGGCCTAGCGTGGTGACCCAGGTATAGCGAACCAACCCCCAGCCCCTGGGGCTAGGGGCGTGGCTAGACCCAAGCCCAGGCCTGGAAGAGGGGCGGGGCCAGCGCACGGGGACCTGACCCCTGGCAGAATGGCGCCCTGGGTCCCCAAGCCCGATCAAGCCTGTCTCCTGGGATGCAACCAGCAGTCTTTTCGCCCACTCGGAAGGCTGCTTCAGGGAGGCTGGACCCCCCACGCGTGGCCCTTTTCTGGCCTAGCATGGTGACCCAGGTACAGCGAGCCCAAACCCCGGGCCCGTGCCGCTAGTGGCATGGCTAGATCCAAGCCTAGGCCTGGAAGAGGGGCAGCGCCGTCGCGGTGGGATGTGACCCCTGGCAGAATGGCGGCCAGGGTCCCCAAGCCCGATCAAGCCTGTCTCCCGGGATGCAGCCAGCAGTCTTTGTGCCCACTTGGAACGCTGCTTCGGGGAGGCTGGACCCCCCACGCGTTGCCCTTTTCGGGCCTAGCGTGGTGACCCAGGTACAGCGACCCAACCCCCGGGCCCGTGCCGCTAGGGGCGTGGCTAGACCCAAGCACAGGCCTGGAAGAGGGGCGGGGGCGGGCGCGCAGGGACGTGACTCCTGGCATAATGGCAGCCGGGGTCCCCAAGCCCGATCAAGCCTGTCTCCCGGGATGCAACCAGCAGTCTTTGCGCCCACTCGGAAGGCTGCTTCAGGGAGGCTGGACCCCCGACGCGTGGCCCTTTTCGTGCCTAGTGTTGTGACACAGGTAGAGCGACCCGACCCCGGGCCCGTGCCGCTAGGGGCGTGGCTAGACCCAAGCCTGGGCCGGGAAGAGGGGCGGGGCTGGTGCGCGGTGTCGTGACCCCTGGCAGAATGGCGGCATGGGTCCCCAAGCACGATCAAGCCTGTCTCCCGGGATGCAACCAGCAGTCTTTGCGCCCACTCGGAAGGCTGCTTCAGAAAGGCTGGACCCCCCACACGTGGCCCTTTTCTGGCCTAGCGTGGTGATCCAGCTACAGTGACCCGACCTCTGGGCCCGTGCCGCTAGGGGCGTGGCTAGACCAAGCCCGGGCCGGGAAGAGGGGTGGGGCGGCGGCGCTTGGACGTGACCCCTGGCAGAATGGCGGCCGGGGTCCCCAAGCCCGATCAAGCCTGTCTCCCTGGATGCAACCAGCAGTCTTTGCGCCCACTTGGAAGGCTGCTTCGGGGAGGCTGGACCCCCCACGCTTGGCCCTTTTCGGGCCTAGCGTGGTGACCCAGGTACAGCTACCTGACCACTGGCCTGGTGGCGCTAGGGGCGTGGCTAGACCCAAGCCCGGGCAGGAAGAGGGACGGGGCCGGCGCACGGGGACATGACCCCTGGCAGAATGGCGGCCAGTGTCCCCAAGCCCGATCAAGCCTGTCTCCCGGGATGCAACCAACAGTCTTCGAGCCCACTTGGAAGGCTGCTTCGGTGAGGCTGGACCCCCCACGCGTGGCCCTTTTCGGGCCTAGCGTGGTGACCCAGGTACAGCGACCCTACCCCCGGGCTGGGAATAGGGACGGGGCCGCCGCGCGTGTGCGTGACTGCTGGCAGAATGGCAGCCGGTGTCCCCAAGCCCGATCAAGCCTGTCTCCCGGGATGCAACCAGCAGTCTTTGCGCCCACTTGGAAGGCTGCTTCGGGGAGGCTGGACCCCCCACGCGTGGCCCTTTTCGGGCCTAGCGTGGTGACCCAGGTACAGCTACCTGACCACCGGCCTGGTGACGCTAGGGGCGTGGCTAGACTCAAGCCCGGGCCGGGAAGAGGGGCGGGGCCGGCGCACGGGGACGTGACCCCTGGCAGAATGGCGGCCAGTGTCCCCCAGCCCAATCAAGCCTGTCTCCCGGGATGCAACCAGCAGTCATCACGCCCACTCGGAAGGCTGTTTCGGGGAGGCTGGACCCCCCACAGGTGGCCCTTTTCGGGCCTAGCGTGGTGACCCAGGTACAGCGACCCGAACCCCCGGGCCCGTGCCGCTAGGGGCGTGGCTAAATCCAAGCCCCGGCCGGGAAGAGGGGCGGGGCCAGCACGGTGGAACATGACCCCTGGCAGAATGGCGTCCAGCGTCTCCAAGCCCGATCAAGCCTGTCTCCTGGGATGCAGCCAGCAGTCTTTGCGCCCACTTGGAACGCTGCTTCAGGGAGGCTGGACCCCCCACACGTGGCCCTTTTCGGGCATAGCGTGGTGACCCAGGTACAGCGACCCGAAACCCCGGGCCCGTGCAGCTAGGGGCGTGGCTAGACCCAAGCACAGGCCGGGAAGAGTGGCGGGGGTGGCACGAGGGGACGTGACTCCTGGCAGAATGGCAGCCGGGGTCCATAAGCCCGATCAAGCCTGTCTCCCTGGAATCAACCAGCAGTCTTTGCGCCCACTTGGAAGGCTGCTTCAGGGAAGTTGGACCCCCCACGCGTGGCCCTTTTCTGGCCTAGCGTGGTCCACAGGTATAGCGAACCAACCCCCGGCCCCTGGCGCTAGGGGCGTGGCTAGACCCAAGCCCAGGCCTGGAAGAGGGGCGGGGCCATGGCGCGTGGGGACATGACTCCTGGTAGAATGGCAGCCGGGGTCCCCAAGCCCGATCAAGCCTGTCTCCAGGGATGCAACCAGCAGTCATCACACCCACTCGGAAGGCTGCTTCAGAAAGGCTGTACCCCCACGCTTGGCCCTTTTCGGGCCTAGCATGGTGACCCAGGTACAGCGACCCGAACCCCCGGGCCCGTGCCGCTGGGGCGTGGCTAAATCCAAGCCCCGGCCGGGAAGAGGGGCGGGGCCAGCGCGGGCGGGTACGTGACCACTGGCAGAATGGCGCCCTGGGTCCGCAAGCCCGATCAAGCCTGACTCCCAGGATGCAACCAGCGGTCTTTGCGTCACTTCGGAAGGCTGCTTCAGGGAGGCTGGACCCCCCACGCGTGGCCCTTTTTGGGCCTAGCGTGGTGACCCAGGTATAGCGAACCAACCCCCGGCCCCTGGCGCTAGGGGCGTGGCTAGACCCAAGCCCAGGCCTGGAAGAGGGGCGGGGCCAGCGCACGGGGACCTGACCCCTGGCAGAATGGCGCCCTGGGTCCCCAAGCCCGATCAAGCCTGTCTCCCGGGATGCAACCAGCAGTCTTTGCGCCCACTTGGAATGCTTCTTCGGGGAGGCTGGATCCCCCATGCGTGGCCCTTTTCGGGCCTAGCGTGGTGACTCAGGTACAGCGACCCCAACCCCCGGGCCCGTGCCGCTAGGGGCGTGGCTAGACCCATGCCCAGGCCGGGAAGAGGGGCGGGGCCAGCGCACAGGGACCTGACCCCTGGCAGAATGGCGGCCGGGGTCCCCAAACCCGATCAAGCCTGTCTCCCGGGATGCAAACAGCAGTCTTTGCGCCCACTTGGAATGCTTCTTCGGGGAGGCTGGATCCCCCATGCGTGGCCCTTTTCGGGCCTAGCGTGGTGACCCAGGTACAGCGACCCGAACCCCGGGCCCGTGCCGCTGGGGCGTGGCTAGACCCAAACCCAGGCCGGGAAGAGGGGCGGGGCCAGCGCACGGGGACCTGACCCCTTGCAGAATGGCGGCCGGGGTCCCCAAGCCCAATCAAGCCTGTCTCCCGGGATGCAACCAGCAGTCTTTGCGCCCACTTGGAATGCTTCTTCGGGGAGGCTGGATCCCCCATGCGTGGCCCTTTTCGGGCCTAGCGTGGTGACCCAGTTACAGCGACACGAAACCCGTGCCCGTGCCGCTAGGGGCGTGGCTAGACCCATGCCCAGGCCGGGAAGAGGGGCGGGGCCAGCGCACGGGGACCTGACCCCTGGCAGAATGGCGGCCGGGGTCCCCAAACCCGATCAAGCCTGTCTCCCGGGATGCAACCAGCAGTCTTTGCGCCCACTTGGAATGCTTCTTCGGGGAGGCTGGATCCCCCATGCCTGGCCCTTTTCGGGCCTAGCATGGTGACACAGGTAAAGCGACCCTACCCCCTGGCCTGTGCCGCTAGGGGCGTGGCTAGACCCAAGCCCAGGCCGGGAAGAGGGGCGGAGCCAGCGCACGGGGACCTGACCCCTGGCAGAATGGCGGCCGGGTTCCCCAAGCCCAATCAAGCCTGTCTCCGGGGATGCAACCAGCAGTCATCATGCCCACTCGGAAGGCTGCTTCAGAAAGGCAGTACCCCCCACGCGTGGCCCTTTTCTGGCCTAGCGTGGTGACCCAGGTACAGCGACCCGAACCCCGGGACGTGCCTCTAGGGGCGTGGCTAGTCCCAAGCCCGAGCCGGGAAGAGGGGCGGAGCTGGCGCGCTCAGGGACGTGACCACTGGCAGAATGGCAGCCGGGGTCCCCAAGCCCGATCAAGCCTGTCTCCCGGGATGCAACCAGCAGTTTTTGCGGCCACTCGGAAGGCTGCTTCAGGGAGGCTGGACCCCCCACGCGTGGCCCTTTTCGGGCCTGGCGTGGTGACCCAGGTACAGCGACCCGAAACCCCGGGCCCGTGCCGCTCGGGGCGTGGCTAGATCCAAGCCCAGGCCGGGAAGAGGGGCGGGGCCGGCGCGGGCGGGTACGTGACCCCTGGCAGAATGGCGGCCAGGGTCTCGAAGCCCGATCAAGCCTGTCTCCCGGGATGCAGCCAGCAGTCTTTGCGCCCACTTGGAAGGCTGCTTCGGGGAGGCTGGACCCCCCACACGTTGCCCTTTTGGGGCGTAGCGTGGTGACCCAGGTACAGCGACCCAACCCCCGGGCCCGTGCCGCTAGGGGCGTGGCTAGACCCAAGCCCGGGCCGGGAAGAGGGGCGGGGCCGGTTCGCGCAGGGACGTGACCCCTGGCAGAATGGCGCCCTGGGTCCCCAAGCCCGATCAAGCCTGACTCCCAGGATGCCACCAGCGGTCTTTGCGCCCATTCGGAAGGCTGCTTTGGGGAGGCTGGACCCCCCACGCGTGGCCCTTTTTGGGCCTAGCGTGGTGACCCAGGTATAGCGAACCAACCCCCAGCCCCTGGCGCTAGGGGTGTGGCTAGACCCAAGCCCAGGCCTGGAAGAGAGGCGGGACCAGGGCGCGTGGGGACGTGACTCCTGGCAGAATGGCAGCCAGGGTCCCCAAGCCCGATCAAGCCTGTCTCCCGGGATGCAACCAGCAGTCTTTGCGCCCACTTGGAAGGCTGCATCGGGGAGGCTGGACCCCCCACGCTTGGCCCTTTTCGGGCCTAGCATGGTGACCCAGGTACAGCGACCCGACACCCGGGCCCGTTCCTCTAGGTGCGTGGCTAGACCCAAGCCCGGGCCGGGAAGAGGGGCGGGGCCGGAGCGGTGGGACGTGACCCCTGGCAGAATGGCGGCCAGGGTCTCCAAGCCCGATCAAGCCTGTCTCCCGGGATGCAGCCAGCAGTCTTTGCGCCCACTTGGAAGGCTGCTTCGGGGAGGCTGGACCCCCCACACGTGGCCCTTTTCGGGCCTAGTGTGGTGACCCAGGTAGAGCGACCCGACCCCCGGGACCGGACCGCTAGGCGCGTGGCTAGACACAAGCCTGGGCCGGGAAGAGGGGTGGGGCTGGTGCACGGGGTCGTGACCCCTGGCAAAATGGCGGCAGGGGTCCCCAAGACCGATCAAGCTTGTCTCCCGGGATGCAACCAGCAGTCTTTGCGCCCACTCCGAAGGCTGCTTCAGGGAGGCTGGACACCCCACGCTTGGCCCTTTTTGGGCCTAGCGTGGTGACCCAGGTACAGCGATCCGAACCCCGGGCCCGTGCCGCTAGGTGCGTGGCTAGATCCATGCCCAGGCCTGGAAGAGGGGCGGGGCCGGCGCGGTGGGACATGACCCCTGGCAGAATGGCGGCCAGGGTCTCCAAGCCCGATCAAGCCTGTCTCCCGGGATGCAGCCAGCAGTCTTTGCGCCCACTTGGAACGCTGCTTCAGGGAGGCTGGACCCCCCACACGTGGCCCTTTTCGGGCATAGCGTGGTGACCCAGGTACAGCGACCCAACAGCCGGGCCTGTGCCGCTAGGGGCGTGGCTAGACCCAAGCACAGGCCGGGAAGAGTGGCGGGGGCGGCACGCAGGGACGTGACTCCTGGCAGAATGGCAGCCGGGGTCCATAAGCCCGATCAAGCCTGTCTCCCTGAAATCAACCAGCAGTCTTTGCGCCCACATGGAAGGCTGCTTTGGGGAGGCTGGACCCCCCACGCGTGGCCCTTTTCTGGCCTAGCGTGGTGACCCAGGTATAGCGAACCAACCCCCGGCCCCTGGCGCTAGGGGCGTGGCTAGACCCAAACACAGGCTGGGAAGAGGGGCGGGGCCATCGCACGGGGACGTGACCCCTGGCAGAATGGCGCCCTGGGTCCCCAAGCCCGATCAAGCCTGTTTCCCGGGATGAAACCAGCAGTCTTTGCGCCCACTTGGAAGGCTGCTTTGGGGAGGCTGGACCCCCCACGCGTGGCCCTTTTTGGGCCTAGCGTGGTGACCCAGGTACAACGACCCGACCCCCGGGCCCGTGCCGCTAGGGGTGTGGCTAGACCCAAGCCCGAGCCGGGTAGAGGGCGGGACCATTACACGGGGACGTGACCCCTTCAGAATGGCGGCCTGGTTCCCCAAGCCCGATCAAGCCTGTCTCCCGGGATGCAACCAGCAGTCTTTGCGCCCACTTGGAAGGCTGCTTCGGGGAGGCTGGACCCCCCACGCGTGGCCCTTTTCGGGCCTAGCGTGGTGACCCAGGTACAGCGACCCAACCCCCGGGCTGGGAAGAGGGGTGGGGCCGCCGCGCGTGTGCGTGACTGCTGGCAGAATGGCAGCCGGTGTCCCCAAGCCCGATCAAGCCTGTCTCCCAGGATGCAACCAGCAGTCTTTGCGCCCACTTGGAAGGCTGCTTCGGGGAGGCTGGACCCCCCAAGTGCGATGCCCTTTTCGCTCCTAGCGTGGTGACCCAGGTAGAGCGAACCGACACCCGGGCCTGTGGCGCTAGGGGCATGGCTAGACCCAAGCACAGGACGGGAAGAGGGGCGTGGCCGGCGCAGGCGGACACGTGACCACTGGCAGAATGGCAGCCGGGGTCCCCAAGCCCGATCAAGCCTGTCTCCCGGGATGCAACCAGCAGTCTTTGCGCCCACTTGGAAGGCTGCTTCGGGGAGGCTGGACCCCCCACGCGTGGCCCTATTCGGGCCTAGCGTGGTGACCCAGGTACAGCGACCCAACCCCCGGGCTGGGAAGAGGGGTGGGGAGGCCGCGCGTGTGCGTGACTGCTGGCAGAATGGCAGCCGGTGTCCCCAAGCCCGATCAAGCCTGTCTCCCGGGATGCAACCAGCAGTCTTTGCGCCCACTTGGAAGGCTGCTTCGGGGAGGCTCGACCCCCCAAGTGCGATGCCCTTTTCGCTCCTACCGTGGTGACCCAGGTAGAGCGAACCGACACCCGGGCCTGTGGCGCTAGGGGCATGGCTAGACCCAAGCACAGACGGGAAGAGGGGCGTGGCCGGCGCAGGCGGTCACGTGACCCCTGGCAGAATGGCGGCATGGGTCCCCAAGCCCGATCAAGCCTGTCTCCCGGGATGCAACCAGCAGTCTTTGCGCCCACTTGGAAGGCTGCTTCGGGGAGGCTGGACCCTCCACGCGTGGCCCTTTTCGGGCCTAGCGTGGTGACCCAGGTACAGCAACCGGAACCCACGGGCCCGTGCAGTTGGGGCGTGGCTAGATCCAAGCCCAGGCAGGAAGAGGGACGGGGCCGGCGCGCGGGGGCGTGACCCCTTGCAGAATGGCGGCCAGGGTCCCCAAGCCCGATCAAGCCTGTCTCCCGGGATGCAACCAGCAGTCATCACGCCCACTCGGAAGGCTGCTTCAGGGAGGCTGGACCCCCCACGCGTGGCCCTATTCTGGCCTAGCGTGGTGATCAAGCTACAGCGACCCGACCCCCAGGCCCATGGCGCTAGGGGCATGGCTAGACCCAAACACAGGCCGGGAAGAGGGGCGGGGCCGGCGCGCAGGGACGTGACTCCTGGCAGAATGGCCCCCGTGGTCCCCAAGCCCGATCAAGCCTGTCTCCTGGGATGCAACCAGCAGTCTTCACGCCCACTTGGAAGGCTGCTTCAGAAAGGCTGGACCCCCCACGCGTAGCCATTTTAAGGCCTAGCGTGGTGACCCAGGTACAGCGACCCAACCCCCGGGCCCGTGCCGCTAGGGGCGTGGCTAGACCCAAGCCCGGGCCGGGAAGAGGGGCGGGGCGGGCGCGCTGGGGCGTGACTCCTGGCAGAATGGAAGCCGGGGTCCCCAAGCCCGATCAAGCCTGTCTCCCGGGATGCAACCAACAGTCTTTGCGCCCATTCGGAAGGCTGCTTTGGGGAGGCTGGACCCCCCACGCGTGGCCCTAATCTGGCCTCGTGTGGTGACCCAGGTAGAGCGACCCGACCCCCGGGACTGTGCCGCAAGGGGCGTGGCTAGACCCAAGTCTGGGCCGGGAAGAGGGATGGGGCTGGCGCGCAGGGACGTGACTCCTGGCAGAATGGCAGCCGGGGTCCCCAAGCCCGATCAAGCCTGTCTCCCGGGATGCAAGCAGCAGTCTTTGCGCCCACTTGGAAGGCTGCTTCAGAAAGGCTGGACCCCCACGCGTGGCCATTTTCGGGCCTAGCATGGTGACCCAGGTACAGCAACCGGAACCCACGGGCCAGTGGCGCTAGGGGCGTGGCTAGACCCAAGCACAGGCCGGGAAGAGGGGCGGGGCCAGTGCGCGGGGGCGTGACTACTGGCAGAATGGCGGCCGGGGTCCCCAAGCCCGATCAAGCCTGTCTCCCTGGATGCAAGCAGTAGTCTTTGCGCCCACTTGGAAGGCTGCTTCGGGGAGGCTGGACCCCCCACGCGTGGCCCTTTTCGGGCCTAGCGTGGTGACCCAGGTACAGCGACCCGACCCCGGGCCCATGCAGCTAGGGGTGTGGCCAGAGCCAAGCCCGGGCCGGGAAGAGGGGCGGGGGCGGCACGCAGGGACGTGACCCCTGGCAGAATGGCGGCCAGGGTCCCCAAGCCCAATCAAGCCTGTTTCCCGGGATGCAACCAGCAGTCTCCGCGCCCACTTGGAAGGCTGCTTCAGGGAAGTTGGACCCCCCACGCGTGGCCTTTTTCGGGCCTAGCGTGGTGACCCAGGTACAGCGACCCGAAGCCCCGGGGCCGTGCCGCTTGCGGCGTGGCTACTCCCAAGCCCAGGCCGGGAAGAGGGGCGGAGCTGGCGCGCACAGGGACGTGACCACTGGCAGAATGGCCCCCGGGGTCCCCAAGCCCGATCAAACCTGTCTCCCGGGATGCAGCCAGCAGTCTTTGCGCCCACTTGGAACGCTGCTTCGGGGAGGCTGGACCCCCCACACGTGGCCCTTTTCGGGCATAGCGTGGTGACCCAGGTACAGCGACCCAACCCCCGGGCCCGTGTTGCTAGGGGCGTGACTAGACCCAAGCACAGGCCGGGAAGAGGGGCGGGGGGGGCATGCAGGGACGTGACTCCTGGCAGAAAAGCAGCCGGGGTCCATAAGCCCGATCAAGCCTGTCTCCCTGGATGCAACCAGCAGTCTTTGCGCCCACTTGGAAGGCTGCTTCAGGGAAGTTGGACCCCCCACGCGTGGCCCTTTTCTGGCCTAGCGTGGTGACCCAGGTATAGCGAACCAACCCCCGGCCCCTGGCGCTAGGGGCGTGGCTAGACCCAAGCCCAGGCCGGGAAGAGGGGCGGGGCCAGGGCGCGTGGGGACATGACTCCTGGTAGAATGGCAGCCGGGGTCCCCAAGCCCGATCAAGCCTGTCTCCCTGGATGCAACCAGCAGTCTTTGCGACCACTTGGAATGCTGCTTCTGGGATGCTGGATCCCCCATGCGTGGCCCTTTTCGGGCCTAGCGTGGTGACCCAGGTACAGTGACCCGACCCCCGGGCCCGTGCCGCTAGGGGCGTGGCTAGACACGAGCCCGGGCCGGGAAGAGGGGCGGGGCCAGCGCACAGGGACGTGACCCCTGGCAGAATGGCGGCCGGGGTCCCCAAGCCCGATCAAGCCTGTCTCGCGGGATGCAACCAGCAGTCATCACGCCCACTCAGAAGGCTGCTTCGGGGAGGTTGGACACCCCAATAGCGTGGCCCTTTTCTGGCCTAGCGTGGTGACCCAGGTACAGCGACCCGAACCCCCGGGCCCGTGGCGCTAGGGGCGTGGCTTGACACAAGCCCGGGCCGGGAAGAGGGGCGGGGCCGGCGCGCGGGGGCGTGACTCCTGGCAGAATGGCAGCCGGGGTCCCCAAGCCCGATCAAGCCTGTCTCCCGGGATGCAACCAGCAGTCTTTGCGCCCACTAGGAAGGCTGCTTCGGGGAGGCTGGACCCCCCAAGTGCGATGCCCTTTTCGCTCCTACCGTGGTGACCCAGGTAGAGCGAACCGACACCCGGGCCTGTGGCGCTAGGGGCATGGCAAGACCCAAGCACAGGACGGGAAGAGGGGCGTGGCCGGCGCAGGCGGTCACGTGACCCCTGGCAGAATGGCGGCATGGGTCCCCAAGCCCGATCAAGCCTGTCTCCCGGGATGCAACCAGCAGTCTTTGCGCCCACTTGGAAGGCTGCTTCGGGGAGGCTGGACCCTCCACGCGTGGCCCTTTTCGGGCCTAGCGTGGTGACCCAGGTACAGCAACCCGAAACCCCAGGCCCGTGCAGTAGGGGCGTGGCTAGATCCAAGCCCAGGCAGGAAGAGGGACGGGGCCGGCGCGCGGGGGCGTGACCCCTTGCAGAATGGCGGCCAGGGTCCCCAAGCCCGATCAAGCCTGTCTCCCGGGATGCAACCAGCAGTCATCACGCCCACTCGGAAGGCTGCTTCAGGGAGGCTGGACCCCCCACGCGTGGCCCTATTCTGGCCTAGCGTGGTGATCAAGCTACAGCGAACCGACCCCAGGCCCATGGCGCTAGGGGCATGGCTAGACCCAAACACAGGCCGGGAAGAGGGGCGGGGCCGGCGCGCAGGGACGTGACTCCTGGCAGAATGGCCCCCGTGGTCCCCAAGCCCGATCAAGCCTGTCTCCTGGGATGCAACCAGCAGTCTTCACGCCCACTCGGAAGGCTGCTTCAGAAAGGCTGGACCCCCCACGCGTAGCCATTTTAAGGCCTAGCGTGGTGACCCAGGTACAGCGACCCAACCCCCGGGCCCGTGTGCTAGGGGCGTGGCTAGACCCAAGCCCGGGCCGGGAAGAGGGGCGGGGCCGGCGCGCGCATCACGTGACTCCTGGCAGAATGGAAGCCGGGGTCCCCAAGCCCGATCAAGCCTGTCTCCCGGGATGCAACCAACAGTCTTTGCGCCCATTCGGAAGGCTGCTTTGGGGAGGCTGGACCCCCCACGCGTGGCCCTTTTCTGGCCTCGTGTGGTGACCCAGGTAGAGCGACCCGACCCCCGGGACTGTGCCGCAAGGGGCGTGGCTAGACCCAAGTCTGGGCCGGGAAGAGGGATGGGGCTGGCGCACGGGGACGTGACTCCTGGCAGAATGGCAGCCGGGGTCCCCAAGCCCGATCAAGCCTGTCTCCCGGGATGCAACCAGCAGTCTTTGCGCCCACTTGGAAGGCTGCTTCGGGGAGGCTGGACCCCCACGCGTGGCCCTTTTCGGGCCTAGCGTGTTGACCCAGGTACAGCGAGACCAAACCCCGGGCCCGTGCCGCTAGGGGCGTGGCTAGCCCCAAGCACAGGCCGGGAAGAGGGGCGGGGCCAGTGCGCGGGGGCGTGACTCCTGGCAGAATGGCGGCCGGGGTCCCCAAGCCCGATCAAGCCTGTCTCCCTGGATGCAAGCAGCAGTCTTTGCGCCCACTTGGAAGGCTGCTTCGGGGAGGCTGGACCCCCCACGCGTGGCCCTTTTCGGGCCTAGCGTGGTGACCCAGGTACAGCGACCCGACCCCGGGCCCATGCAGCTAGGGGTGTGGCCAGAGCCAAGCCCGGGCCGGGAAGAGGGGCGGGGGCGGCACGCAGGGACGTGACCCCTGGCAGAATGGCGGCCAGGGTCCCCAAGCCCAATCAAGCCTGTTTCCCGGGATGCAACCAGCAGTCTTTGCGCCCACTTGGAAGGCTGCTTCAGGGAAGTTGGACCCCCCACGCGTGGCCTTTTTCGGGCCTAGCGTGGTGACCCAGGTACAGCGACCCGAAGCCCCGGGGCCGTGCCGCTTGCGGCGTGGCTACTCCCAAGCCCAGGCCGGGAAGAGGGGCGGAGCTGGCGCGCACAGGGACGTGACCACTGGCAGAATGGCCCCCGGGGTCCCCAAGCCCGATCAAGCCTGTCTCCCGGGATGCAGCCAGCAGTCTTTGCGCCCACTTGGAACGCTGCTTCGGGGAGGCTGGATCCCCCACACGTGGCAATTTTCGGGCATAGCGTGGTGATCCAGGTACAGCGACCCAACCCCCGGGCCCGTGCCCCTAGGGGCGTGGCTAGACCCAAGCACAGGCTGGGAAGAGGAACGGGTGCGGCATGCAGGGACGTGACTCCTGGTAGAATGGCAGCCGGTGTCCATAAGCCCGATCAAGCCTGTCTCCCGGGATGCAACCAGCAGTCTTTGCGCCCACTTGGAAGGCTGCTTCAGGGAGGCTGGACCCCCACGCGTGGCCCTTTTCTGGCCTAGCGTGGTGACCCAGGTATAGCGAACCAACCCCCGGCCCCTGGCGCTAGGGGCGTGGCTAGACCCAAGCCCAGGCCGGGAAGAGGGGCGGGGCCAGGGCGCGTGGGGACATGACTCCTGGTAGAATGGCAGCCGGGGTCCCCATCCACATCAAGCCTGTCTCCCGGGATGCAACCAGCAGTCATCACGCCCACTCCGAAAGCTGCTTCTGGGAGGCTGGACCCCCCATGCGTGGCCCTTTTCGGGCCTAGCGTGGTGACCCAGGTACAGTGACCCGACCCCCGGGCCCGTGCCGCTAGGGGCGTGGCTAGACACAAGCCCGGGCCGGGAAGAGGGGCGGGGCCAGCGCACAGGGACGTGACCCCTGGCAGAATGGCGGCCGGGGTCCCCAAGCCCGATCAAGCCTGTCTCCCGGGATGCAACCAGCAGTCATCACGCCCACTCGGAAGGCTGCTTCGGGGAGGCTGGACACCCCAATAGCGTGGCCCGTTTCTGGCCTAGCGTGGTGACCCAGGTACAGCGACCCGAAGCCCCGGGGCCGTGGCGCTAGGGGCGTGGCTAGACACAAGCCCGGGCCGGGAAGAGGGGCGGGGCCGGCGCGCGGGGACGTGACTCCTGGCAGAATGGCAGCCGGGGTCCCCAAGCCCGATCAAGCCTGTCTCCCGGGATGCAACCAGCAGTCTTTGCGCCCACTAGGAAGGCTGCTTCGGGGAGGCTGGACCCCCCACGCGTGGCCCTTTTCGGGCCTAGCGTGGTGACCCAGGTACAGCGACCCGACCCCCGGGACCGTGCCAATAGGGGCGTGGCTATAACCAAGTCTGGGCCGGGAAGAGGGGCGGGGCCGGCGCGCGCGGGGACGTGACCCCTGGCAGAATGGCGGCCGGGGTCCCCAAGCCCGATCAAGCCTGTCTCCTGGGATGCAACCAGCAGTCTTTGCGCCCACTAGGAAGGCTGCTTCGGGGAGGCTGGACCCCCCACGTGCGTTGCCCTTTTCGGGCCTAGCGTGGTGACCCAGGTACAGCGACCCGACCCCTGGGACCATGCCGCTAGTATCGTGGCTAGACCCAAGCCTGGGCCGGGAAGGGGGGCGGGGCCGGCGCGAGTGGTGACGTGACCCCTGGCAGAATGGCGGCCTGGGTCCCCCAAGCCCGATCAAGCATGCCTTCCGGGATGCAACCAGCAGTCTTTGCGCCCACTCGGAAGGCTGCTTCGGGGAGGCTGGACCCCTTACACGTGGCCCTTTTCGGGCCTAGCGTGGTGACCCAGGTACAGTGACCCGACACCCGGGCCCGTGCCGCTAGGGTCGTGGCTAGACCCAAGCCCGGGCCGGAAAGGGGGGCGGGGCCGGCGCGCGTGGGGACGTGACCCCTGGCAGAATGGCGGCTGGGGTCCTCAAGCACGATCAAGCCTGTCTCCCGGGATGCAACCAGCAGTCTCCGCGCCCACTCGGAAGGCTGCTTCGGGGAGGCTGGACCCCTTACACGTGGCCATTTTCGGGCCTAGCGTGGTGACCCAGGTACAGTGACCCGACCTCCGGGCCCGTGCCGCTAGGGGCGTGGCTAGACCCAAGCCCGGGCAGGGAAGAGGGGCGGGGCCGGCACGCGGGAAGTGACCCCTGGCAGAATGGCGGCTGGGGTCCCCAAGCCCGATCAAGCCTGTCTCCCGGGATGCAACCAGCAGTCTTTGCGCCCACTCGGAAGGCTGCTTCGGGGAGGCTGGACCCCTACACGTGTGCCCTTTTCGGGCCTAGCGTGGTGACCCAGGTACAGCGACCCGACCCCCGGGACCGTGCCATAGGGGCGTGGCTAGAACCAAGCCGGGCGGGGAAAAGGGGCGGGGCCGGCGCGCGCAGGGACGTGACCCCTGGCAGAATGGCGGCCGGGGTCCACAAGCCCGATCAAGCCTGTCTCCCGGGATGCAACCAGCAGTCTTCACGCCCACTCGGAAGGCTGCTTCGGGGAGGCTGGACCCCCCACGTGCGTTGCCCTTTTCGGGCCTAGCGTGGTGACCCAGGTACAGCGACCCGAGTCCCGGGACCATGCCGCTAGGCGCGTGGCTAGACCCAAGCCCGGGCAGGGAATAGGGGCGGGGCCGGCACGCGGGAAGTGACCCCTGGGAGAATGGCGGCTGGGGTCCCCCAAGCCCGATCAAGCCTGTCTCCCGGGATGCAACCAGCAGTCTTTGCGCCCACTCGGAACGCAGCTTCGGGGAGGCTGGACCCCCCACGTGCGTGGCCCTTTTCGGGCCTAGCGTGGTGACCCAGGTACAGCGACCCGATCACCTTGGTCCGTGCCACTAGGGGCGTGGCTAGACCCAAGCCCGGGCCGGGAAGAGGAGCGGGGCCGGCGCGCGCAGACACGTGACCCCTGGCAGAATGGCGGCCGGGGTCCCCAACCCAATCAAGCCTGTCTCCCGGGATGCAACCAGCAGTCTCCGCGCCCACTCGGAAGGCTGCTTCGGTGAGGCTGGACCCCTTACACGTGGCCATTTTCGGGCCTAGCGTGGTGACCCAGGTACAGTGACCCGACCTCCGGGCCCGTGCCGCTAGGGGCGTGGCTAGACCCAAGCCCGGGCAGGGAAGAGGGGCGGGGCCGGCACGCGGGAAGTGACCCCTGGGAGAATGGCGGCTGGGGTCCCCCAAGCCCGATCAAGCCTGTCTCCCGGGATGCAACCAGCAGTCTTTGCACCCACTAGGAAGGCTGCTTCGGGGAGGCTGGACCCCCCACGCGTGGCCCTTTTCGGGCCTAGCGTGGTGACCCAGTTACAGCGACCCGACCCCCGGGACCGTGCCAATAGGGGCGTGGCTATAACCAAGTCTGGGCCGGGAAGAGGGGCGGGGCCGGCGCGCGCGGGGACGTGACCCCTGGCAGAATGGCGGCCTGGGTCCCCCAAGCCCGATCAAGCCTGTCTCCTGGGATGCAACCAGCAGTCTTTGCGCCCACTAGGAAGGCTGCTTCGGGGAGGCTGGACCCCCCACGTGCGTTGCCCTTTTCGGGCCTAGCGTGGTGACCCAGGTACAGCGACCCGACCCCTGGGACCATGCCGCTAGTATCGTGGCTAGACCCAAGCCTGGGCCGGGAAGGGGGGCGGGGCCGGCGCGAGTGGTGACGTGACCCCTGGCAGAATGGCGGCCTGGGTCCCCAAGCCCGATCAAGCATGCCTTCCGGGATGCAACCAGCAGTCTTTGCGCCCACTCGGAAGGCTGCTTCGGGGAGGCTGGACCCCTTACACGTGGCCCTTTTCGGGCCTAGCGTGGTGACCCAGGTACAGTGACCCGACCCCCGGGCCCGTGCCGCTAGGGTCGTGGCTAGACCCAAGCCCGGGCCGGAAAGGGGGGCGGGGCCGGCGCGCGTGGGGACGTGACCCCTGGCAGAATGGCGGCTGGGGTCCTCAAGCCCGATCAAGCCTGTCTCCCGGGATGCAACCAGCAGTCTTTGCGCCCACTCGGAAGGCTGCTTCGGGGAGGCTGGACCCCTAAACGTGGCCCTTTTCGGGCCTAGCGTGGTGACCCAGGTACAGTGACCCGACCCCCGGGCCCGTGCCGCTAGGGGCGTGGCTAGACCCAAGCCCGGGCCGGGAAGAGGGGCGGGGCCGGCACGCGGGGACCTGACCCCTGGCAGAATGGCGGCTGGGGTCCCCCAAGCCCGATCAAGACTGTCTCCCGGGATGCAACCAGCAGTCTTCAAGCCCACTCGGAAGGCTGCTTCGGGGAGGCTGGAACCCCACCCGTGGCCCTTTTCGGGCCTAGCGTGGTGACCCAGGGACAGCGACCCGACCCCCGTTCCCGTGCCGCTAGGGTCGTGGCGAGACCCAAGCCCGGGCCGGGAAGGGGGGCGGGGCCTGTGCACGGGGACACGTGACGCCTGGCAGAATGGCGGCCGGGGTCCCCAAGCCCAATCAAGCCTGTCTCCCGGGATGCAACCAGCAGTCTTCAAGCCCACTCGAAAGGCTGCTTCGGGGAGGCTGGACCCCCCACGCGTGGCCCTTTTCGGGCCTAGCGTGGTGACCCAGTTACAGCGACCCGATCACCTTGGTCCGTGCCGCTAGGGTCGTGGCGAGACCCAAGCCCGGGCCAGGAAGAGGGGCGGGGCCGGCACGTGGGGACGTGACCCCTGGCAGAATGGCGGCTGGGTCCCCCAAGCCCGATCAAGCATGCCTCCCGGGATGCAACCAGCAGTCTTTGCGCCCACTTGGAAGGCTGCTTCGGGGAGGCTGGACCCCCCACGCGTGGCCCTTTTCGGGCCTAGCGTGGTGACCCAGTTACAGCGACCCGATCACCTTGGTCCGTGCCTCTAGGGGCGTGGCTAGACCCAAGCCCGGGCCGGGAGGAGGAGCGGGGCCGGCGCGCGCGCAGACACTTGAACCCTGGCAGAATGGCGGCCGAGGTCCCCAAGCCCGATCAAGCCTGTCTCCCGGGATGCCACCAGCAGTCTTCAAGCCCACTCGAAAGGCTGCTTCGGGGAGGCTGGACCCCCCACGCGTGGCCCTTTTCGGGCCTAGCGTGGTGACCCAGGTACAGCGACCCGACCCCCGGGCCCGTGCCGCTAGGGGCGTGGCTAGACCCAAGCCCGGGCCGGGAAGGGGGGCGGGGCCGGCGTGAGCGCAGACACTTGACCCCTGGCAGAATGGCGGCCGAGGTCCCCAAGCCCGATCAAGCCTGTCTCCCGGGATGCAACCAGCAGTCTTTGCGCCCACTTGGAAGGCTGCTTCGGGGAGGCTGGACCCCCCACGTGCGTTGCCCTTTTCGGGCCTAGCGTGGTGACCCAGTTACAGCGACCCGATCACCTTGGTCCGTGCCACTAGGGGCGTGGCTAGACCCAAGCCCGGGCCGGGAAGAGGAGCGGGGCCGGCGCGCGCAGACACGTGACCCCTGGCAGAATGGCGGCCGGGGTCCCCAACCCAATCAAGCCTGTCTCCCGGGATGCAACCAGCAGTCTCTGCGCCCACTCGGAAGGCTGCTTCGGTGAGGCTGGACCCCTTACACGTGGCCATTTTCGGGCCTAGCGTGGTGACCCAGGTACAGTGACCCGACCTCCGGGCCCGTGCCGCTAGGGGCGTGGCTAGACCCAAGCCCGGGCAGGGAAGAGGGGCGGGGCCGGCACGCGGGAAGTGACCCCTGGGAGAATGGCGGCTGGGGTCCCCCAAGCCCGATCAAGCCTGTCTCCCGGGATGCAACCAGCAGTCTTTGCACCCACTAGGAAGGCTGCTTCGGGGAGGCTGGACCCCCCACGCGTGGCCCTTTTCGGGCCTAGCGTGGTGACCCAGTTACAGCGACCCGACCCCCGGGACCGTGCCAATAGGGGCGTGGCTATAACCAAGTCTGGGCCGGGAAGAGGGGCGGGGCCGGCGCGCGCGGGGACGTGACCCCTGGCAGAATGGCGGCCTGGGTCCCCCAAGCCCGATCAAGCCTGTCTCCTGGGATGCAACCAGCAGTCTTTGCGCCCACTAGGAAGGCTGCTTCGGGGAGGCTGGACCCCTTACACGTGGCCCTTTTCGGGCCTAGCGTGGTGACCCAGGTACAGTGAACCGACCCCCGGGCCCGTGCCGCTAGTATCGTGGCTAGACCCAAGCCTGGGCCGGGAAGGGGGGCGGGGCCGGCGCGAGTGGTGACGTGACCCCTGGCAGAATGGCGGCCTGGGTCCCCCAAGCCCGATCAAGCATGCCTTCCGGGATGCAACCAGCAGTCTTTGCGCCCACTCGGAAGGCTGCTTCGGGGAGGCTGGACCCCTTACACGTGGCCCTTTTCGGGCCTAGCGTGGTGACCCAGGTACAGTGACCCGACCCCCGGGCCCGTGCCGCTAGGGTCGTGGCTAGACCCAAGCCCGGGCCGGAAAGGGGGGCGGGGCCGGCGCGCGTGGGGACGTGACCCCTGGCAGAATGGCGGCTGGGGTCCTCAAGCACGATCAAGCCTGTCTCCCGGGATGCAACCAGCAGTCTCCGCGCCCACTCGGAAGGCTGCTTCGGTGAGGCTGGACCCCTTACACGTGGCCATTTTCGGGCCTAGCGTGGTGACCCAGGTACAGTGACCCGACCTCCGGGCCCGTGCCGCTAGGGGCGTGGCTAGACCCAAGCCCGGGCAGGGAATAGGGGCGGGGCCGGCACGCGGGAAGTGACCCCTGGGAGAATGGCGGCTGGGGTCCCCCAAGCCCGATCAAGCATGTCTCCCGGGATGCAACCAGCAGTCTTTGCGCCCACTTGGAAGGCTGCTTCGGGGAGGCTGGACCCCCCACGTGCGTTGCCCTTTTCGGGCCTAGCGTGGTGACCCAGTTACAGCGACCCGATCACCTTGGTCCGTGCCACTAGGGGCGTGGCTAGACCCAAGCCCGGGCCGGGAGGAGGAGCGGGGCAGGCGCGCGCGCAGACACTTGAACCCTGGCAGAATGGCGGCCGAGGTCCCCAAGCCCGATCAAGCCTGTCTCCCGGGATGCAACCAGCAGTCTTCAAGCCCACTCGAAAGGCTGCTTCAGGGAGGCTGGACCCCCACGCTTGGCCCTTTTCGGGCCTAGCGTGGTGACCCAGGTACAGTGACCCGACCCCCGGGACCATGCCGCTAGGGGCGTGGCTAGACCCAAGCCCGGGCCGGGAAGGGGGGCGGGGCCGGCGCGAGCGCAGACACTTGACCCCTGGCAGAATGGCGGCCTGGGTCCCCCAAGCCCGATCAAGCATGCCTCCCGGGATGCAACCAGCAGTCTTTGCGCCCACTCGGAAGGCTGCTTCGGGGAGGCTGGACCCCTTACACGTGGCCCTTTTCAGGCCTAGCGTGGTGACCCAGGTACAGTGACCCGACCCCCGGGCCCGTGCCGCTAGGGTCGTGGCTAGACCCAAGCCCGGGCCGGGAAGGGGGGCGGGGCCGGCGCGCGCAGGGACGTGACCCCTGGCAGAATGGCGGCTTGGGTCCCCCAAGCCCGATCAAGCATGTCTCCCGGGATGCAACCAGCAGTCTTTGCGCCCACTCGGAAGGCTGCTTCGGGGAGGCTGGACCCCTACACGTGGCACTTTTCGGGCCTAGCGTGGTGACCCAGGTACAGTGACCCGACCCCCGGGCCCGTGCCGCTAGGGGCGTGGCTAGACCCAAGCCCGGGCAGGGAAGAGGGGCGGGGCCGGCACGCGGGGACCTGACCCCTGGCAGAATGGCGGCTGGGGTCCCCCAAGCCCGATCAAGACTGTCTCCCGGGATGCAACCAGCAGTCTTCAAGCCCACTCGGAAGGCTGCTTCGGGGAGGCTGGAACCCCACCCGTGGCCCTTTTCGGGCCTAGCGTGGTGACCCAGGGACAGCGACCCGACCCCCGGGCCCGTGCCGCTAGGGGCGTGGCTAGACCCAAGCCCGGGCCTGGAAGGGGGGCGGGGCCTGTGCACGGGGACACGTGACGCCTGGCAGAATGGCGGCCGGGGTCCCCAAGCCCAATCAAGCCTGTCTCCCGGGATGCAACCAGCAGTCTTCAAGCCCACTCGGAAGGCTGCTTCGGGGAGGCTGGACCCCCCACGCGTGGCCCTTTTCGGGCCTAGCGTGGTGACCCAGTTACAGCGACCCGATCACCTTGGTCCGTGCCGCTAGGGTCGTGGCGAGACCCAAGCCCGGGCCGGGAAGGGGGGCGGGGCCGGCGCGAGTGGTGACGTGACCCCTGGCAGAATGGCGGCCTGGGTCCCCCAAGCCCGATCTAGCATGCCTTCCGGGATGCAACCAGCAGTCTTTGCGCCCACTCGGAAGGCTGCTTCGGGGAGGCTGGACCCCGCACGCGTTGCCCTTTTCGGGCCTAGCGTGGTGACCCAGGTACAGCGACCCGACCCCTGGGACCATGCCGCTAGTATCGTGGCTAGACCCAAGCCCGGGCCGGGAAGAGGGGCGGGGCCGGCGCGAGTGGTGACGTGACCCCTGGCAGAATGGCGGCCTGGGTCCCCCAAGCCCGATCTAGCATGCCTTCCGGGATGCAACCAGCAGTCTTTGCGCCCACTCGGAAGGCTGCTTCGGGGAGGCTGGACCCCTTACACGTGGCCCTTTTCGGGCCTAGCGTGGTGACACAGGTACAGCGACCCAACCCCCGGGCACGTGCCGCTAGGGGCGTGGCTAGACCCAAGCCCGGGCCGGAAAGGGGGGCGGGGCCGGCGCGCGTGGGGACGTGACCCCTGGCAGAATGGCGGCTGGTGTCCCCCAAGGACGATCAAGCCTGTCTCCCGGGATGCAACCAGCAGTCTTTGCGCCCACTCGGAAGGCTGCTTCGGTGAGGCTGGACCCCTTACACGTGGCCATTTTCGGGCCTAGCGTGGTGACCCAGGTACAGTGACCCGACCTCCGGGCCCGTGCCGCTAGGGGCGTGGCTAGACCCAAGCCCGGGCAGGGAAGAGGGGCGGGGCCGGCACGCGGGAAGTGACCCCTGGGAGAATGGCGGCTGGGGTCCCCCAAGCCCGATCAAGCCTGTCTCCCGGGATGCAACCAGCAGTCTTTGCGCCCACTAGGAAGGCTGCTTCGGGGAGGCTGGACCCCCCACGCGTGGCCCTTTTCGGGCCTAGCGTGGTGACCCAGTTACAGCGACCCGACCCCCGGGACCGTGCCAATAGGGGCGTGGCTAAAACCAAGTCTGGGCCGGGAAGAGGGGCGGGGCCGGCGCGGGCGGGGACGTGACCCCTGGCAGAATGGCGGCCTGGGTCCCCCAAGCCCGATCAAGCATGCCTTCCGGGATGCAACCAGCAGTCTTTGCGCCCACTCGAAAGGCTGCTTCGGGGAGGCTGGACCCCGCACGCGTTGCCCTTTTCGGGCCTAGCGTGGTGACCCAGGTACAGTGACCCGACCCCTGGGACCATGCCGCTAGTATCGTGGCTAGACCCAAGCCCGGGCCGGGAAGGGGGGCGGGGCCGGCGCGAGTGGTGACGTGACCCCTGGCAGAATGGCGGCCTGGGTCCCCCAAGCCCGATCAAGCATGCCTTCCGGGATGCAACCAGCAGTCTTTGCGCCCACTCGGAAGGCTGCTTCGGGGAGGCTGGACCCCTTACACGTGGCCCTTTTCGGGCCTAGCGTGGTGACCCAGGTACAGTGAACCGACCCCCGGGCCCGTGCCGCTAGGGTCGTGGCTAGACCCAAGCCCGGGCCGGAAAGGGGGGCGGGGCCGGCGCGCGTGGGGACGTGACCCCTGGCAGAATGGCGGCTGGGGTCCTCAAGCACGATCAAGCCTGTCTCCCGGGATGCAACCAGCAGTCTCCGCGCCCACTCGGAAGGCTGCTTCGGTGAGGCTGGACCCCTTACACGTGGCCATTTTCGGGCCTAGTGTGGTGACCCAGGTACAGTGACCCGACCTCCGGGCCCGTGCCGCTAGGGGCGTGGCTAGACCCAAGCCCGGGCAGGGAAGAGGGGCGGGGCCGGCACGCGGGAAGTGACCCCTGGGAGAATGGCGGCTGGGGTCCCCCAAGCCCAATCAAGCCTGTCTCCCGGGATGCAACCAGCAGTCTTCAAGCCCACTCGGAAGGCTGCTTCGGGGAGGCTGGACCCCCCACACGTGGCCCTTTTCGGGCCTAGCGTGGGGACCCAGGTACAGCGACCCGACCCCCGGGCCCGTGCCGCTAGGGGCGTGGCTAAACCCAAGCCCGGGCCGGGAAGAGGGGCGGGGCCGGCGCGCGGGGACGTGACCCCTGGCAGAATGGCGGCTGGGGTCCCCAAGCCCGATCAAGCCTGTCTCCCGGGATGCAACCAGCAGTCTTTGCGCCCACTCGGAAGGCTGCTTCGGGGAGGCTGGACCCCCACGCGTGGCCCTTTTCGGGCCTAGCGTGGTGATCCAGCTACAGCGACCCGACCCACGGGCCGGTGCCGCTAGGGGCGTGGCTAGACAAAAGCCCGGGCCGGAAAGAGGGGCGGGGCCGGCGCAAGGGGACGTGACCCCTGGCAGAATGGCGGCCTTGGTCCCCAAGCCCGATCAAGCCTGTCTCCCTGGATGCAACCAGCAGTCTTTGCGCCCACTTGGAATGCTGCTTCGGGGAGGCTGGACGCCCCACGCGTGGCCCTTTTCGGGCCTAGCATGGTGACCCAGGTACAGCGACCCGATCACCTTGGTCCGTGCCACTAGGGGCGTGGCTAGACCCAAGCCGGGCCGGGAAGGAGGAGCGGGGCCGGCGCGCGCGCAGACACTTGAACCCTGGCAGAATGGCGGCCGAGGTCCCCAAGCCCGATCAAGCCTGTCTCCCGGGATGCCACCAGCAGTCTTCAAGCCCACTCGAAAGGCTGCTTCAGGGAGGCTGGACCCCCACGCTTGGCCCTTTTCGGGCCTAGCGTGGTGACCCAGGTACAGCGACCCGACCCCCGGGCCCGTGCCGCTAGGGGCGTGGCTAGACCCAAGCCCGGGCCGGGAAGAGGGGCGGGGCCGGCGCGAGCGCAGACACTTGAACCCTGGCAGAATGGCGGCCGAGGTCCCCAAGCCCGATCAAGCATGTCTCCCGGGATGCAACCAGCAGTCTTTGCGCCCACTCGGAAGGCTGCTTCGGGGAGGCTGGACCCTTTACACGTGGCCCTTTTCAGGCCTAGCGTGGTGACCCAGGTACAGTGACCCGACCCCCGGTACCATGCCGCTAGGGGCGTGGCTAGACCCAAGCCGGGGCCGGGAAGGGGGGCGGGGCCGGCGCGCGCGGGGACGTGACCCCTGGCAGAATGGCGGCTTGGGTCCCCCAAGCCCGATCAAGCATGTCTCCCGGGATGCAACCAGCAGTCTTTGCGCCCACTCGGAAGGCTGCTTCGGGGAGGCTGGACCCCTTACACGTGGCCCTTTTCGGGCCTAGCGTGGTGACCCAGCTACAGTGACGCGACCCCCGGGCCCGTGCCGCTAGGGGCGTGGCTAGACCCAAGCCGGGGCCGGGAAGGGGGGCGGGGCCGGCGCGCGTGGGGACGTGACCCCTGGCAGAATGGCGGCTGGGGTCCCCCAAGCCCGATCAAGACTGTCTCCCGGGATGCAACCAGCAGTCTTCAAGCCCACTCGGAAGGCTGCTTCGGGGAGGCTGGAACCCCACCCGTGGCCCTTTTCGGGCCTAGCGTGGTGACCCAGGGACAGCGACCCGACCCCCGTGACCGTGCCGCTAGGGGCGTGGCTAGACCCAAGCCCGGGCCGGGAAGGGGGGCGGGGCCTGTGCACGGGGACACGTGACGCCTGGCAGAATGGCGGCCGGGGTCCCCAAGCCCAATCAAGCCTGTCTCCCGGGATGCAACCAGCAGTCTTCAAGCCCACTCGGAAGGCTGCTTCGGGGAGGCTGGACCCCCCACGCGTGGCCCTTTTCGGGCCTAGCGTGGTGACCCAGGCACAGCGACCCAAACCCCCGGACCATGCCGCTAGTGTCGTGGCTAGACCCAAGCCCGGGCCGGGAAGGGGGGCGGGGCCGGCGCGCGCGGACACGTGACCCTTGGCAGAATGGCGGCCTGGGTCCCCCAAGCCCGATCAAGCATGTCTCCTGGGATGCAACCAGCAGTCTTTGCGCCCACTCGGAAGGCTGCTTCGGGGAGGCTGGACCCATTACACATGGCCCTTTTCGGGCCTAGCGTGGTGACCCAGGTACAGTGACCCGACCCCCGGTACCATGCCGCTAGGTTCGTGGCTAGACCCAAGCCGGGGCCGGGAAGGGGGGCGGGGCCGGCGCGCGGGGACGTGACCCCTGGCAGAATGGCGGCTTGCGTCCCCCAAGCCCGATCAAGCATGTCTCCCGGGATGCAACCAGCAGTCTTTGCGCCCACTCGGAAGGCTGCTTCGGGGAGGCTGGACCCCTACACGTGGCCCTTTTCGGGCCTAACCTGGTGACCCAGGTACAGCGACCTGACCCCAGGGCCAGTACCGCTAGGGTCGTGGCGAGACCCAAGCCCGGGCCAGGAAGAGGGGCGGGGCCGGCACGTGGGGACGTGACACCTGGCAGAATGGCGGCTGGGGGCCCCAAGCCCGATCAAGCCTGTCTCCCGGGATGCAACCAGCAGTCTTTGCGCCCACTTGGAAGGCTGCTTCGGGGAGGCTGGACCCCCCACGCGTGGCCCTTTTCGGGCCTAGCGTGGTGACCCAGTTACAGCGACCCGACCACCTGGTCCGTGCCACTAGGGGCGTGGCTAGACCCAAGCCCGGGCCAGGAAGAGGGGCGGGGCCGGCGCGGGGGACGTGACCCCTGGCAGAATGGCGGCTGGGGTCCCCCAAGCCCGATCAAGCATGTCTCCCGGGATGCAACCAGCAGTCTTTGCGCCCACTTGGAAGGCTGCTTCGGGGAGGCTGGACCCCCACCCGTGGCCCTTTTCGGGCCTAGCGTGGTGACCCAGGTACAGCGACCCGATCACCTGGCCCGTGCCACTAGGGGCGTGGCTAGACCCAAGCCCGGGCCGGGAAGGAGGGCGGGGCCGGCGCGCGCAGGACACGTGAACCCTGGCAGAATGGCGGCCGGGTCCCCAAGCCCGATCAAGCCTGTCTCCCGGGATGCAACCAGCAGTCTTCAAGCCCACTCGGAAGGCTGCTTCGGGAGGCTGGAACCCCACCCGTGGCCCTTTTCGGGCCTAGCGTGGTGACCCAGGTACAGCGACCCGACCCCGGGCCCGTGCCGCTAGGGGCGTGGCTAGACCCAAGCCCGGGCAGGGAAGAGGGTCGGGGCCTGTGCACGGGGACACGTGACGCCTGGCAGAATGGCGGCCTGGGTCCCCCAAGCCCGATCAAGCCTGTCTCCCGGGATGCAACCAGCAGTCTTCAGCCCACTCGGAAGGCTGCTTCGGGGAGGCTGGACCCCCCACGCGTGGCCCTTTTCGGGCCTAGCGTGGTGACCCAGGTACAGCGACCCGACCCCTGGGACCATGCCGCTAGTATCGTGGCTAGACCCAAGCCCGGGCCGGGAAGGGGGGCGGGGACGGCGCGCGCAGGGACGTGACCCCTGGCAGAATGGCGGCCTGGGTCCCCCAAGCCCGATCAAGCATGCCTTCCGGGATGCAACCAGCAGTCTTTGCGCCCACTCGGAAGGCTGCTTCGGGGAGGCTGGACCCCGCACGCGTTGCCCTTTTCGGGCCTAGCGTGGTGACCCAGGTACAGCGACCCGACCCCTGGGACCATGCCGCTAGGGGCGTGGCTAGACCCAAGCCCGGGCCGGGAAGGGGGGCGGGGCCGGCGCGAGTGGTGACGTGACCCCTGGCAGAATGGCGGCCTGGGTCCCCCAAGCCCGATCAAGCATGCCTTCCGGGATGCAACCAGCAGTCTTTGCGCCCACTCGGAAGGCTGCTTCGGGGAGGCTGGACCCCTTACACGTGGCCCTTTTCGGGCCTAGCGTGGTGACACAGGTACAGCGACCCGATCACCTTGGTCCGTGCCACTAGGGGCGTGGCTAGACCCAAGCCCGGGCCGGAAAGGGGGGCGGGGCCGGCGCGCGTGGGGACGTGACCCCTGGCAGAATGGCGGCTGGGGTCCTCAAGCACGATCAAGCCTGTCTCCCGGGATGCAACCAGCAGTCTCCGCGCCCACTCGGAAGGCTGCTTCGGTGAGGCTGGACCCCTTACACGTGGCCATTTTCGGGCCTAGCGTGGTGACCCAGGTACAGTGACCCGACCTCCGGGCCCGTGCCACTAGGGGCGTGGCTAGACCCAAGCCCGGGCAGGGAAGAGGGGCGGGGCCGGCACGTGGGAAGTGACCCCTGGGAGAATGGCGGCTGGGGTCCCCCAAGCCCGATCAAGCCTGTCTCCCGGGATGCAACCAGCAGTCTTTGCAGCCCACTAGGAAGGCTGCTTCGGGGAGGCTGGACCCCCCACGCGTGGCCCTTTTCGGGCCTAGCGTGGTGACCCAGGTACAGCGACCCGACCCCCGGGACCGTGCCACTAGGGGCGTGGCTAGACCAAGCCTGGGCCGGGAAGAGGGGCGGGGCCGGGCGCGCGGGGACGTGACCCCTGGCAGAATGGCGGCCTGGGTCCCCAAGCCCGATCAAGCATGTCTCCCGGGATGCAACCAGCAGTCTTTGCGCCCACTCGGAAGGCTGCTTCGGGGAGGCTGGACCCCCCACGCGTGGCCCTTTTCGGGCCTAGCGTGGTGACCCAGGTACAGCGACCCGACCCCTGGGACCATGCCGCTAGGGTCGTGGCTAGACCCAAGCCCGGGCCGGGAAGGGGGGCGGGGCCGGCGCGAGGGGACGTGACCCCTGGCAGAATGGCGGCCTGGGTCCCCCAAGCCCGATCAAGCATGCCTCCGGGATGCAACCAGCAGTCTTTGCGCCCACTCGGAAGGCTGCTTCGGGGAGGCTGGACCCCTTACACGTGGCCCTTTTCGGGCCTAGCGTGGTGACCCAGGTACAGTGACCCGACCCCCGGGCCCGTGCCGCTAGGGTCGTGGCTAGACCCAAGCCCGGGCCGGAAAGGGGGGCGGGGCCGGCGCACGTGGGGACGTGACCCCTGGCAGAATGGCGGCTGGGGTCCTCAAGCACGATCAAGCCTGTCTCCCGGGATGCAACCAGCAGTCTTTGCGCCCACTCGGAAGGCTGCTTCGGTGAGGCTGGACCCCTTACACGTGGCCATTTTCGGGCCTAGCGTGGTGACCCAGGTACAGTGACCCGACCCCGGGCCCGTGCCGCTAGGGGCGTGGCTAGACCCAAGCCCGGGCAGGGAAGAGGGGCGGGGCCGGCACGCGGGAAGTGACCCCTGGCAGAATGGCGGCTGGGGTCCCCCAAGCCCGATCAAGCCTGTCTCCCGGGATGCAACCAGCAGTCTTTGCGCCCACTCGGAAGGCTGCTTCGGGGAGGATGGACCCCTACACGTGGCCCTTTTCGGGCCTAGCGTGGTGACCCAGGTACAGCGACCCGACCCCGGGACCGTGCCACTAGGGGCGTGGCTAGACCCAAGCCTGGGCCGGGAAGAGGGGCGGGGCCGGCGCGCGCGGGGACGTGACCCCTGGCAGAATGGCGGCCGGGGTCCCCAAGCCCGATCAAGCCTGTCTCCCGGGATGCAACCAGCAGTCTTCACGCCCACTCGGAAGGCTGCTTCGGGGAGGCTGGACCCCCCACGCGTGGCCCTTTTCGGGCCTAGCGTGGTGACCCAGGTACACCGACCCGAGTCCCGGGACCATGCCGCTAGGGGCGTGGCTAGACCCAAGCCCGGGCCGGGAAGGGTGGCGGGGCCGGCGCGAGCGCAGACACTTGACCCCTGGCAGAATGGCGGCCGGGGTCCCCAAGCCCGATCAAGCCTGTCTCCCGGGATGCAACCAGCAGTCTTCGCGCCCACTCGGAAGGCTGCTTCGGGAGGCTGGACCCCCCACGCGTGGCCCTTTTCGGGCCTAGCGTGGTGACCCAGGTACAGCGACCCGACTCCCGGGCCCGTGCCGCTAGGGGCGTGGCTAGACCCAAGCCCGGGCCGGGAAGGGGGGCGGGGCCGGCGTGCGCGCAGACACTTGACCCCTGGCAGAATGGCGGCCGAGGTCCCCAAGCCCGATCAAGCCTGTCTCCCGGGATGCAACCAGCAGTCTTCAAGCCCACTCGGAAGGCTGCTTCAGGGAGGCTGGAACCCCACCCGTGGCCCTTTTCGGGCCTAGCGTGGTGACCCAGGTACAGCGACCCGATCACCTTGGTCCGTGCCGCTAGGGGCGTGGCTAGACCCAAGCCCGGGCAGGGAAGAGGTTCGGGGCCTGTGCACGGGGACACGTGACGCCTGGCAGAATGGCGGCCTGGGTCCCCAAGCCCAATCAAGCCTGTCTCCCGGGATGCAACCAGCAGTCTTCAAGCCCACTCGGAAGGCTGCTTCGGGGAGGCTGGACCCCCCACGCGTGGCCCTTTTCGGGCCTAGCGTGGTGACCCAGGTACAGCGACCCGACCCCTGGGACCATGCCGCTAGGGTCGTGGCTAGACCCAAGCCCGGGCCGGGAAGGGGGGCGGGGCCGGCGCGAGTGGTGACGTGACCCCTGGCAGAATGGCGGCCTGGGTCCCCCAAGCCCGATCAAGCATGCCTCCCGGGATGCAACCAGCAGTCTTTGCGCCCACTCGGAAGGCTGCTTCGGGGAGGCTGGACCCCTTACACGTGGCCCTTTTCGGGCCTAGCGTGGTGACACAGGTACAGCGACCCGACCCCGGGCACGTGCCGCTAGGGGCGTGGCTAGACCCAAGCCCGGGCCGGAAAGGGGGGCGGGGCCGGCGCGCGTGGGGACGTGACCCCTGGCAGAATGGCGGCTGGGGTCCTCAAGCACGATCAAGCCTGTCTCCCGGGATGCAACCAGCAGTCTTCGCGCCCACTCGGAAGGCTGCTTCGGTGAGGCTGGACCCCTTACACGTGGCCATTTTCGGGCCTAGCGTGGTGACCCAGGTACAGCGACCCGAGTCCCGGGACCATGCCGCTAGGGGCGTGGCGAGACCCAAGCCCGGGCCGGGAAGGGGGGCGGGGCCGGCGTGAGCGCAGACACTTGACCCCTGGCAGAATGGCGGCCTGGGTCCCCCAAGCCCGATCAAGCATGCCTCCCGGGATGCAACCAGCAGTCTTGCAGCCCACTCGGAAGGCTGCTTCGGGGAGGCTGGACCCCCATGCGTGGCCCTTTTCGGGCCTAGCGTGGTGACCCAGGTACAGCGACCCGACCCCCGGGCCCGTGCCGCTAGGGGCGTGGCTAGACCCAAGCCCGGGCCGGGAAGAGGGGCGGGGCCGGCGCGCGGGACACGTGACCCTGGCAGAATGGCGGCCGGGTCCCCAAGCCCGATCAAGCCTGTCTCCCGGGATGCAACCAGCAGTCTTCAGCCCACTCGGAAGGCTGCTTCGGGGAGGCTGGACCCCCCACGCGTGGCCCTTTTCGGGCCTAGCGTGGTGACCCAGGTACAGCGACCCGACCCCTGGGACCATGCCGCTAGTATCGTGGCTAGACCCAAGCCCGGGCCGGGAAGGGGGGCGGGGCCGGCGCGAGTGGTGACGTGACCCCTGGCAGAATGGCGGCCTGGGTCCCCCAAGCCCGATCAAGCATGCCTTCCGGGATGCAACCAGCAGTCTTTGCGCCCACTCGGAAGGCTGCTTCGGGGAGGCTGGACCCCTTACACGTGGCCCTTTTCGGGCCTAGCGTGGTGACCCAGGTACAGCGACCCGACCCCCGGGCACGTGCCGCTAGGGGCGTGGCTAGACCCAAGCCCGGGCCGGAAAGGGGGGCGGGGCCGGCGCGCGTGGGGACGTGACCCCTGGCAGAATGGCGGCTGGGGTCCTCAAGCACGATCAAGCCTGTCTCCCGGGATGCAACCAGCAGTCTCCGCGCCCACTCGGAAGGCTGCTTCGGTGAGGCTGGACCCCTTACACGTGGCCATTTTCGGGCCTAGCGTGGTGACCCAGGTACAGTGACCCGACCTCCGGGCCCGTGCCGCTAGGGGCGTGGCTAGACCCAAGCCCGGGCAGGGAAGAGGGGCGGGGCCGGCACGCGGGAAGTGACCCCTGGGAGAATGGCGGCTGGGGTCCCCCAAGCCCGATCAAGCCTGTCTCCCGGGATGCAACCAGCAGTCTTTGCGCCCACTCGGAAGGCAGCTTCGGGGAGGCTGGACCCCTTACACGTTGCCCTTTTCGGGCCTAGCGTGGTGACCCAGGTACAGCGACCCGACCCCCGGGACCGTGCCAATAGGGGCGTGGCTATAACCAAGCCTGGGCCGGGAAGAGGGGCGGGGCCGGCGCGCGCGGGGACGTGACCCCTGGCAGAATGGCGGCCTGGGTCCCCCAAGCCCGATCAAGCCTGTCTCCCGGGATGCAACCAGCAGTCTTTGCGCCCACTAGGAAGGCTGCTTCGGGGAGGCTGGACCCCCCACGCGTTGCCCTTTTCGGGCCTAGCGTGGTGACCCAGGTACAGCGACCCGAGTCCCGGGACCATGCCGCTAGGCGCGTGGCTAGACCCAAGCCCGGGCCGGGAAGGGGGGCGGGGCCGGCGCGAGCGCAGACACTTGACCCCTGGCAGAATGGCGGCCTGGGTCCCCAAGCCCGATCAAGCCTGTCTCCCGGGATGCAACCAGCATTCTTCGTGCCCACTCGGAAGGCTGCTTCGGGTAGGATGGACCCCCCACGCGTGGCCCTTTTCGGGCCTAGCGTGGTGACCCAGGTACAGCGACCCGACCTCCGGGCCCGTGCCGCTAGGGGCGTGGCTAGACCCAAGCCCGGGCCGGGAAGAGGAGCGGGGCCGGCGCGCGCAGACACGTGACCCCTGGCAGAATGGCGGCCTGGGTCCCCAAGCCCGATCAAGCCTGTCTCCCGGGATGCAACCAGCAGTCTTTGCGCCCACTCGGAAGGCTGCTTCGGGGAGGCTGGAACCCCCACACGTGGCCCTTTTCGGGCCTAGCGTGGTGACCCAGGTACAGCGACCCGACCCCCGGGCCCGTGCCGCTAGGGTCGTGGCTAGACCCAAGCCCGGGCCGGGAAGAGGGGCGGGGCCGGCGCACGGGGACACGTGACCCCTGGCAGAATGGCGGCTGGGGTCCCCAAGCCCGATCAAGCCTGTCTCCCGGGATGCAACCAGCAGTCTTTGCGCCCACTCGGAAGGCTGCTTCGGGGAGGCTGGACCCCCACACGTGGCCCTTTTCGGGCCTAGCGTGGTGACCCAGGTACAGCGACCCGACCCCCGGTACCGTGCCGCTAGGGTCGTGGCTAGACCCAAGCCCGGGCCGGGAAGAGGGGCGGGGCCGGCGCGCGCGGGACGTGACCCCTGGCAGAATGGCGGCTGGGTCCCCCAAGCCCGATCAAGCCTGTCTCCCGGGATGCAACCAGCAGTCTTTGCGCCCACTCGGAAGGCTGCTTCGGGGAGGCTGGACCCCTTACACGTGGCCCTTTTCGGGCCTAGCGTGGTGACCCAGGTACAGCGACCCGACCCCCGGGCCCGTGCCGCTAGGGGCGTGGCTAGACCCAAGCCCGGGCCGGGAAGAGGGGCGGGGCCGGCGCGCGGGGACGTGACCCCTGGCAGAATGGCTGCCTGGGGTCCCCAAGCCCGATCAAGCCTGTCTCCCGGGATGCAACCAGCAGTCTTTGCGCCCACTCGGAAGGCTGCTTCGGGGAGGCTGGACCCCCACGCGTGGCCCTTTTCGGGCCTAGCGTGGTGACCCAGGTACAGCGACCCGACTCCCGGGACCGTGCCGCTAGGGGCGTGGCTAGACCCAAGCCCGGGCCGGGAAGGGGGGCGGGGCCGGCGCGCGCGGACACTGACCCCTGGCAGAATGGCGGCTTGGGTCCCCCAAGCCCGATCAAGCATGTCTCCCGGGATGCCACCAGCAGTCTTCAAGCCCACTCGAAAGGCTGCTTCAGGGAGGCTGGACCCCCACGCTTGGCCCTTTTCGGGCCTAGCGTGGTGACCCAGGTACAGCGACCCGACCCCCGGGCCCGTGCCGCTAGGGGCGTGGCTAGACCCAAGCCCGGGCCGGGAAGAGGGGCGGGGCCGGCACGCGGGGACACGTGACGCCTGGCAGAATGGCGGCCGGGGTCCCCAAGCCCAATCAAGCCTGTCTCCCGGGATGCAACCAGCAGTCTTCAAGCCCACTCGGAAGGCTGCTTCGGGGAGGCTGGACCCCCCACGCGTGGCCCTTTTCGGGCCTAGCGTGGTGACCCAGGCACAGCGACCCGACCCCTGGGACCATGCCGCTAGTGTCGTGGCTAGACCCAAGCCCGGGCCGGGAAGGGGGGCGGGGCCGGCGCGCGCGGGGACGTGACCCCTGGCAGAATGGCGGCTTGGGTCCCCCAAGCCCGATCAAGCATGTCTCCCGGGATGCAACCAGCAGTCTTTGCGCCCACTCGGAAGGCTGCTTCGGGGAGGCTGGACCCCTTACACGTGGCCCTTTTCGGGCCTAGCGTGGTGACCCAGGTACAGTGACCCGACCTCCGGGCCCGTGCCGCTAGGGGCGTGGCTAGACAAAAGCCCGGGCCGGAAAGGGGGGCGGGGCCGGCGCGCGTGGGGACGTGACCCCTGGCAGAATGGCGGCCTGGGTCCCCCAAGCCCGATCAAGCCTGTCTCCCGGGATGCAACCAGCAGTCTTCGCGCCCACTCGGAAGGCTGCTTCGGGGAGGCTGGACCCCTTACACGTGGCCATTTTCGGGCCTAGCGTGGTGACCCAGGTACAGCGACCCGACCCCGGGCCCGTGCCGCTAGGGGCGTGGCTAGACCCAAGCCCGGGCAGGGAAGAGGGGCGGGGCCGGCACGCGGGAAGTGACCCCTGGCAGAATGGCGGCTGGGGTCCCCCAAGCCCGATCAAGCCTGTCTCCTGGGATGCAACCAGCAGTCTTTGCGCCCACTAGGAAGGCTGCTTCGGGGAGGCTGGACCCCCCACGTGCGTGGCCCTTTTCGGGCCTAGTGTGGTGACCCAGTTACAGCGACCCGACCCCCGGGACCGTGCCAATAGGGGCGTGGCTAGACCCAAGCCGGGCCGGGAAGAGGGGCGGGGCCGGCGCGCGCGGGACGTGACCCCTGGCAGAATGGCGGCCTGGGTCCCCCAAGCCCGATCAAGCATGCCTTCCGGGATGCAACCAGCAGTCTTTGCGCCCACTCGGAAGGCTGCTTCGGGGAGGCTGGACCCCCCACGCGTGGCCCTTTTCGGGCCTAGCGTGGTGACCCAGGTACAGCGACCCGAGTCCCGGGACCATGCCGCTAGGCGCGTGGCTAGACCCAAGCCCGGGCCGGGAAGGGGGGCGGGGCCGGCGCGAGCGCAGACACTTGACCCCTGGCAGAATGGCGGCCTGGGTCCCCAAGCCCGATCAAGCCTGTCTCCCGGGATGCAACCAGCAGTCTTCAAGCCCACTCGGAAGGCTGCTTCGGGGAGGCTGGACCCCCACGCGTGGCCCTTTTCGGGCCTAGCGTGGTGACCCAGGTACAGCGACCCGACCCCGGGCCCGTGCCGCTAGGGGCGTGGCTAGACCCAAGCCCGGGCAGGGAAGAGGGGCGGGGCCTGGCACGCGGGACACGTGACCCCTGGCAGAATGGCGGCTGGGTCCCCAAGCCCGATCAAGCCTGTCTCCCGGGATGCAACCAGCAGTCTTTGCGCCCACTTGGAAGGCTGCTTCGGGGAGGCTGGACCCCCACCGTGGCCCTTTTCGGGCCTAGCGTGGTGACCCAGGTACAGCGACCCGACCCCCGGGCCCGTGCCGCTAGGGTCGTGGCTAGACCCAAGCCCGGGCCGGGAAGAGGGGCGGGGCCGGCGCGCGCGGGACAGTGACCCCTGGCAGATTGGCGGCCAGGGTCCCCAAGCCCGATCAAGCCTGTCTCCCGGGATGCAACCAGCAGTCTTTGCGCCCACTCGGAGGGCTGCTTGGGGGAGGCTGGACCCCTTACACGTGGCCCTTTATGGGCCTAGCATGGTGACCCAGGTACAGCGAACCAACCCCCGGGACCATGCCGCTAGGCGCGTGGCTAGACCCAAGCCCAGGCCGGGAAGACGGGCGGGGCCAGGGCGCGCGGACACGTGACCCCTGGCAGAATGGCGGCTGGGGTCCCCAAGCCCGATCAAGCCTGTCTCCCGGGATGCAACCAGCAGTCTTCAGCCCACTCGGAAGGCTGCTTCGGGGAGGCTGGACCCCCCACGTGTGCCCTTTTCGGGCCTAGCGTGGTGACCCAGGTACAGCGACCCGACCCCGGGCCCGTGCCGCTAGGGGCGTGGCTAGACCCAAGCCCGGGCCGGGAAGGGGGGCGGGGCCGGCGCGACGGGGACCTGACCCCTGGCAGAATGGCGGCCTGGGTCCCCCAAGCCCGATCAAGCCTGTCTCCCGGGATGCAACCAGCAGTCTTTGCGCCCACTCGGAAGGCTGCTTCAGGGAGGCTGGACCCCCACGCGTGGCCCTTTTCGGGCCTAGCGTGGTGACCCAGGTACAGCGACCCGACCCCCGGGCCCGTGCCGCTAGGGTCGTGGCTAGACCCAAGCCCGGGCCAGGGAAGAGGGGCGGGGCCGGCACGGGGGACGTGACCCCTGGCAGAATGGCGGCTGGGGTCCCCCAAGCCCGATCAAGCCTGTCTCCCGGGATGCAACCAGCAGTCTTTGCGCCCACTTGGAAGGCTGCTTCGGGGAGGCTGGACCCCCCACGCGTGGCCCTTTTCGGGCCTAGCGTGGTGACCCAGGTACAGCGACCCGATCCCCTGGTCCGTGCCGCTAGGGTCGTGGCTAGACCCAAGCCCGGGCCAGGAAGAGGGGCGGGGCCGGCACGTGGGGACGTGACCCCTGGCAGAATGGCGGCTGGGGTCCCCCAAGCCCGATCAAGCATGTCTCCCGGGATGCAACCAGCAGTCTTTGCGCCCACTTGGAAGGCTGCTTCGGGGAGGCTGGACCCCCCACGCGTGGCCCTTTTCGGGCCTAGCGTGGTGACCCAGTTACAGCGACCCGATCACCTTGGTCCGTGCCACTAGGGGCGTGGCTAGACCCAAGCCCGGGCCGGGAAGGGGGAGCGGGGCCGGCGCGCGCGCAGACACGTGACCCCTGGCAGAATGGCGGCCGGGGTCCCCAAGCCCGATCAAGCCTGTCTCCCGGGATGCAACCAGCAGTCTTCAAGCCCACTCGGAAGGCTGCTTCGGGGAGGCTGGACCCCCACGCGTGGCCCTTTTCGGGCCTAGCGTGGTGACCCAGGTACAGCGACCCGACCCCGGGACCATGCCGCTAGGGGCGTGGCTAGACCCAAGCCCGGGCCGGGAAGGGGGGCGGGGCCGGCGTGAGCGCAGACACTTGACCCCTGGCAGAATGGCGGCCTGGGTCCCCCAAGCCCGATCAAGCATGCCTCCCGGGATGCAACCAGCAGTCTTCAAGCCCACTCGGAAGGCTGCTTCGGGGAGGCTGGAACCCCACCCGTGGCCCTTTTCGGGCCTAGCGTGGTGACCCAGGGACAGCGACACGACCCCCGGGCCCGTGCCGCTAGGGGCGTGGCTAGACCCAAGCCCGGGCCGGGAAGAGGTTCGGGGCCTGTGCACGGGGACACGTGACGCCTGGCAGAATGGCGGCCTGGGTCCCCCAAGCCCGATCAAGCCTGTCTCCCGGGATGCAACCAGCAGTCTTCAAGCCCACTTGGAAGGCTGCTTCGGGGAGGCTGGACCCCCCACGCGTGGCCCTTTTCGGGCCTAGCGTGGTGACCCAGGTACAGCGACCCGACCCCTGGGACCATGCCGCTAGTATCGTGGCTAGACCCAAGCCCGGGCCGGGAAGGGGGGCGGGGCCGGCGCGAGTGGTGACGTGACCCCTGGCAGAATGGCGGCCTGGGTCCCCCAAGCCCGATCTAGCATGCCTTCCGGGATGCAACCAGCAGTCTTTGCGCCCACTTGGAAGGCTGCTTCGGGGAGGCTGGACCCCTTACACGTGGCCCTTTTCGGGCCTAGCGTGGCGACCCAGGTACAGCGACCCGACCCCCGGGCCCGTGCCGCTAGGGCGTGGCTAGACCCAAGCCCGGGCCGGAAAGGGGGGCGGGGCCGGCGCGCGTGGGGACGTGACCCCTGGCAGAATGGCGGCTGGGGTCCTCAAGCACGATCAAGCCTGTCTCCCGGGATGCAACCAGCAGTCTCCGCGCCCACTCGGAAGGCTGCTTCGGTGAGGCTGGACCCCTTACACGTGGCCATTTTCGGGCCTAGCGTGGTGACCCAGGTACAGTGACCCGACCTCCGGGCCCGTGCCGCTAGGGGCGTGGCTAGACCCAAGCCCGGGCAGGGAAGAGGGGCGGGGCCGGCACGCGGGAAGTGACCCCTGGGAGAATGGCGGCTGGGGTCCCCCAAGCCCGATCAAGCCTGTCTCCCGGGATGCAACCAGCAGTCTTTGCGCCCACTAGGAAGGCTGCTTCGGGGAGGCTGGACCCCCCACGCGTGGCCCTTTTCGGGCCTAGTGTGGTGACCCAGTTACAGCGACCCGACCCCCGGGACCGTGCCAATAGGGGCGTGGCTATAACCAAGCCTGGGCCGGGAAGAGGGGCGGGGCCGGCGAGCGCGGGGACGTGACCCCTGGCAGAATGGCGGCCTGGGTCCCCCAAGCCCGATCAAGCCTGTCTCCCGGGATGCAACCAGCAGTCTTTGCGCCCACTCGGAAGGCTGCTTCGGGGAGGCTGGACCCACCACGCGTTGCCCTTTTCGGGCCTAGCGTGGTGACCCAGGTACAGCGACCCGAGTCCCGGGACCATGCCGCTAGGCGCGTGGCTAGACCCAAGCCCGGGCCGGGAAGGGGGGCGGGGCCGGCGCGAGCGCAGACACTTGACCCCTGGCAGAATGGCGGCCTGGGTCCCGAAGCCCGATCAAGCCTGTCTCCCGGGATGCAACCAGCATTCTTCGTGCCCACTCGGAAGGCTGCTTCGGGTAGGATGGACCCCCCACGCGTGGCCCTTTTCGGGCCTAGCATGGTGACCCAGGTAGAGCGACCTGACTTCCGGGCCCGTGCCGCTAGGGGCGTGGCTAGACCCAAGCCCGGGCAGGGAACAGGTTCGGGGCCTGTGCACGCGGACACGTGACCCCTGGCAGAATGGCGGCTAGGGTCCCCAAGCCCGATCAAGCCTGTCTCCCGGGATGCAACCAGCAGTCTTTGCGCCCACTTGGAAGGCTGCTTCGGGGAGGCTGGAACCCCACCCGTGGCCCTTTTCGGGCCTAGCGTGGTGACCCAGGTACAGCGACCCGACCCCCGTTCCCGTGCCGCTAGGGTCGTGGCTAGACCCAAGCCCAGGCCGGGAAGAGGGGCGGGGCCGGCGCGCGCGCAGACACTTGAACCCTGGCAGAATGGCGGCCGGGTCCCCAAGCCCGATCAAGCCTGTCTCCCGGGATGCAACCAGCAGTCTTTGCGCCCACTCGGAAGGCTGCTTCGGGGAGGCTGGACCCCTTATACGTGGCCCTTTTCGGGCCTAGCGTGGTGACCCAGTTACAGCGACCCGATCACCTTGGTCCGTGCCACTAGGGGCGTGGCTAGACCCAAGCCCGGGCCGGGAAGAGGGGCGGGGCCGGCGCGCGCAGGACACGTGACCCCTGGCAGAATGGCGGCTGGGGTCCCCAAGCCCAATCAAGCCTGTCTCCCGGGATGCAACCAGCAGTCTTCAAGCCCACTCGGAAGGCTGCTTCGGTGAGGCTGGACCCCCCACATGTGCCCTTTTCGGGCCTAGCGTGGTGACCCAGGTACAGCGACCCGACCCCCGGGCCCGTGCCGCTAGGGGCGTGGCTAGACCCAAGCCCTGGCCGGGAAGAGGGGCGGGGCCGGCACACGGGGACCTGACCCCTCGCAGAATGGCGGCTGGGGTCCCCCAAGCCCGATCAAGCCTGTCTCCCGGGATGCAACCAGCAGTCTTTGCGCCCACTCGGAAGGCTGCTTCAGGGAGGCTGGACCCCCCATGCGTGGCCATTTTCGGGCCTAGCGTGGTGACCCAGGTACAGCGACCCGACCCCCGGGCCCGTGCCGCTAGGGTCGTGGCGAGACCCAAGCCCGGGCCAGGAAGAGGGGCGGGGCCGGCACGCGGGGACGTGACCCTGGCAGAATGGCGGCTGGGGTCCCCAAGCCCGATCAAGCCTGTCTCCCGGGATGCAACCAGCAGTCTTTGCGCCCACTTGGAAGGCTGCTTCGGGGAGGCTGGACCCCCACGCGTGGCCCTTTTCGGGCCTAGCGTGGTGACCCAGTTACAGCGACCCGATCCCCTGGCCCGTGCCGCTAGGGTCGTGGCGAGACCCAAGCCCGGGCCAGGAAGAGGGGCGGGGCCGGCACGTGGGGACGTGACCCCTGGCAGAATGGCGGCTGGGGTCCCCCAAGCCCGATCAAGCATGCCTCCCGGGATGCAACCAGCAGTCTTTGCGCCCACTCGGAAGGCTGCTTCGGGGAGGCTGGACCCCCACGCGTGGCCCTTTTCGGGCCTAGCGTGGTGACCCAGTTACAGCGACCCGATCCCCTTGGTCCGTGCCGCTAGGGGCGTGGCTAGACCCAAGCCCGGGCCGGGAGGAGGAGCGGGGCCGGCGCGCGCGCAGACACTTGAACCCTGGCAGAATGGCGGCCGAGGTCCCCAAGCCCGATCAAGCCTGTCTCCCGGGATGCCACCAGCAGTCTTCAAGCCCACTCGGAAGGCTGCTTCGGGGAGGCTGGACCCCCACGCGTGGCCCTTTTCGGGCCTAGCGTGGTGACCCAGGTACAGCGACCCGAGTCCCGGGACCATGCCGCTAGGGGCGTGGCTAGACCCAAGCCCGGGCCGGGAAGGGGGGCGGGGCCGGCGTGAGCGCAGACACTTGACCCCTGGCAGAATGGCGGCCTGGGTCCCCCAAGCCCGATCAAGCATGCCTCCCGGGATGCAACCAGCAGTCTTCAAGCCCACTCGGAAGGCTGCTTCAGGGAGGCTGGAACCCCACCCGTGGCCCTTTTCGGGCCTAGCGTGGTGACCCAGGGACAGCGACACGACCCCCGGGCCCGTGCCGCTAGGGGCGTGGCTAGACCCAAGCCCGGGCAGGGAAGAGGTTCGGGGCCTGTGCACGGGGACACGTGACGCCTGGCAGAATGGCGGCCGGGGTCCCCAAGCCCAATCAAGCCTGTCTCCCGGGATGCAACCAGCAGTCTTCAAGCCCACTCGGAAGGCTGCTTCGGGGAGGCTGGACCCCCCACGCGTGGCCCTTTTCGGGCCTAGCGTGGTGACCCAGGTACAGCGACCCGACCCCTGGGACCATGCCGCTAGTATCGTGGCTAGACCCAAGCCCGGGCCGGGAAGGGGGGCGGGGCCGGCGCGAGTGGTGACGTGACCCCTGGCAGAATGGCGGCCTGGGTCCCCCAAGCCCGATCTAGCATGCCTTCCGGGATGCAACCAGCAGTCTTTGCGCCCACTCGGAAGGCTGCTTCGGGGAGGCTGGACCCCTTACACGTGGCCCTTTTCGGGCCTAGCGTGGTGACCCAGGTACAGCGACCCAACCCCCGGGCCGTGCCGCTAGGGGCGTGGCTAGACCCAAGCCCGGGCCGGAAAGGGGGGCGGGGCCGGCGCGCGTGGGGACGTGACCCCTGGCAGAATGGCGGCTGGGGTCCTCAAGCACGATCAAGCCTGTCTCCCGGGATGCAACCAGCAGTCTCCGCGCCCACTCGGAAGGCTGCTTCGGTGAGGCTGGACCCCTTACACGTGGCCATTTTCGGGCCTAGCGTGGTGACCCAGGTACAGTGACCCGACCTCCGGGCCCGTGCCACTAGGGGCGTGGCTAGACCCAAGCCCGGGCAGGGAAGAGGGGCGGGGCCGGCACGTGGGAAGTGACCCCTGGGAGAATGGCGGCTGGGGTCCCCCAAGCCCGATCAAGCCTGTCTCCCGGGATGCAACCAGCAGTCTTTGCACCCACTAGGAAGGCTGCTTCGGGGAGGCTGGACCCCCCACGCGTGGCCCTTTTCGGGCCTAGCGTGGTGACCCAGTTACAGCGACCCGACCCCCGGGACCGTGCCAATAGGGGCGTGGCTATAACCAAGTCTGGGCCGGGAAGAGGGGCGGGGCCGGCGCGCACGGTGACGTGACCCCTGGCAGAATGGCGGCCTGGGTCCCCCAAGCCCGATCAAGCATGCCTTCCGGGATGCAACCAGCAGTCTTTGCGCCCACTCGGAAGGCAGCTTCGGGGAGGCTGGACCCCTTACACGTTGCCCTTTTCGGGCCTAGCGTGGTGACCCAGGTACAGCGACCCGAGTCCCGGGACCATGCCGCTAGGCGCGTGGCTAGACCCAAGCCCGGGCCGGGAAGGGGGGCGGGGCCGGCGCGAGCGCAGACACTTGACCCCTGGCAGAATGGCGGCCTGGGTCCCGAAGCCCGATCAAGCCTGTCTCCCGGGATGCAACCAGCATTCTTCAAGCCCACTCGGAAGGCTGCTTCGGGTAGGATGGACCACCCACGCGTGGCCCTTTTCGGGCCTAGCATGGTGACCCAGGTAGAGCGACCTGACTTCCGGGCCCGTGCCGCTAGGGGCGTGGCTAGACCCAAGCCCGGGCAGGGAACAGGTTCGGGGCCTGTGCACGCGGACACGTGACCCCTGGCAGAATGGCGGCTAGGGTCCCCAAGCCCGATCAAGCCTGTCTCCCGGGATGCAACCAGCAGTCTTTGCGCCCACTTGGAAGGCTGCTTTGGGGAGGCTGGAAACCCCACCCGTGGCCCTTTTCGGGCCTAGCGTGGTGACCCAGGTACAGCGAAACGACCCCCGTTCCCGTGCCGCTAGCGTCCTGGCTAGACCCAAGCCCAGGCCGGGAAGAGGAGCGGGGCCGGCGCGCGCGCAGACACTTGAACCCTGGCAGAATGGCGGCCGAGGTCCCCAAGCCCGATCAAGCCTGTCTCCCGGGATGCAACCAGCAGTCTTTGCGCCCACTTGGAAGGCTGCTTCGGGGAGGCTGGACCCCTTACACGTGGCCCTTTTCGGGCCTAGCGTGGTGACCCAGTTACAGCGACCCGATCACCTTGGTCCGTGCCACTAGAGGCGTGACTAGACCCAAGCCCGGGCCATGAAGAGGAGCGGGGCCGGCGCGCGCAGACACGTGACCCCTGGCAGAATGGCGGCTGGGGTCCCCAAGCCCAATCAAGCCTGTCTCCCGGGATGCAACCAGCAGTCTTCAAGCCCACTCGGAAGGCTGCTTCGGTAAGGCTGGACCCCCCACATGTGCCCCTTTTCGGGCCTAGCGTGGTGACCCAGGTACAGCGACCCGACCCCCGGGCCCGTGCCGCTAGGGGCGTGGCTAGACCCAAGCCCTGGCCGGGAAGAGGGGCGGGGCCGGCACACGGGGACCTGACCCCTCGCAGAATGGCGCCTGGGGTCCCCCAAGCCCGATCAAGCCTGTCTCCCGGGATGCAACCAGCAGTCTTTGCGCCCACTCGGAAGGCTGCTTCAGGGATGCTGGACCCCCCATGCGTGGCTCTTTTCGGGCCTAGCGTGGCGACCCAGGTACAGCGACCCGACCCCCGTTCCCGTGCCGCTAGGGTCGTGGCGAGACCCAAGCCCGGGCCAGGAAGAGGGGCGGGGCCGGCACGTGGGGACGTGACACCTGGCAGAATGGCGGCTGGGGTCCCCCAAGCCCGATCAAGCCTGTCTCCCGGGATGCAACCAGCAGTCTTTGCGCCCACTTGGAAGGCTGCTTCGGGGAGGCTGGACCCCCCACGCGTGGCCCTTTTCGGGCCTAGCGTGGTGACCCAGTTACAGCGACCCGATCACCTTGGTCCGTGCCGCTAGGGTCGTGGCGAGACCCAAGCCCGGGCCAGGAAGAGGGGCGGGGCCGGCACGTGGGGACGTGACCCCTGGCAGAATGGCGGCTGGGGTCCCCCAAGCCCGATCAAGCATGCCTCCCGGGATGCAACCAGCAGTCTTTGCGCCCACTTGGAAGGCTGCTTCGGGGAGGCTGGACCCCCACGCGTGGCCCTTTTCGGGCCTAGCGTGGTGACCCAGTTACAGCGACCCGATCACCTTGGTCCGTGCCACTAGGGGCGTGGCTAGACCCAAGCCCGGGCCGGGAGGAGGAGCGGGGCCGGCGCGCGCGCAGACACTTGAACCCTGGCAGAATGGCGGCCGAGGTCCCCAAGCCCGATCAAGCCTGTCTCCCGGGATGCCACCAGCAGTCTTCAAGCCCACTCGAAAGGCTGCTTCGGGGAGGCTGGACCCCCACGCGTTGGCCCTTTTCGGGCCTAGCGTGGTGACCCAGGTACAGCGACCCGACCCCGGGACCATGCCGCTAGGGGCGTGGCTAGACCCAAGCCCGGGCCGGGAAGGGGGGCGGGGCCGGCGCGAGCGCAGACACTTGACCCCTGGCAGAATGGCGGCCTGGGTCCCCCAAGCCCGATCAAGCATGCCTCCCGGGATGCAACCAGCAGTCTTCAAGCCCACTCGGAAGGCTGCTTCGGGGAGGCTGGAACCCCACCCGTGGCCCTTTTCGGGCCTAGCGTGGTGACCCAGGGACAGCGACACGACCCCCGGGCCCGTGCCGCTAGGGGCGTGGCTAGACCCAAGCCCGGGCCGGGAAGAGGGGCGGGGCCTGTGCACGGGGACACGTGACGCCTGGCAGAATGGCGGCCTGGGTCCCCAAGCCCAATCAAGCCTGTCTCCCGGGATGCAACCAGCAGTCTTCAAGCCCACTCGGAAGGCTGCTTCGGGGAGGCTGGACCCCCCACGCGTGGCCCTTTTCGGGCCTAGCGTGGTGACCCAGGTACAGCGACCCGACCCCTGGGACCATGCCGCTAGTATCGTGGCTAGACCCAAGCCCGGGCCGGGAAGGGGGGCGGGGCCGGCGCGAGTGGTGACGTGACCCCTGGCAGAATGGCGGCCTGGGTCCCCCAAGCCCGATCTAGCATGCCTTCCGGGATGCAACCAGCAGTCTTTGCGCCCACTCGGAAGGCTGCTTCGGGGAGGCTGGACCCCTTACACGTGGCCCTTTTCGGGCCTAGCGTGGTGACACAGGTACAGCGACCCAACCCCCGGGCCCGTGCCGCTAGGGGCGTGGCTAGACCCAAGCCCGGGCCGGAAAGGGGGGCGGGGCCGGCGCGCGTGGGGACGTGACCCCTGGCAGAATGGCGGCTGGGGTCCTCAAGCACGATCAAGCCTGTCTCCCGGGATGCAACCAGCAGTCTCCGCGCCCACTCGGAAGGCTGCTTCGGTGAGGCTGGACCCCTTACACGTGGCCATTTTCGGGCCTAGCGTGGTGACCCAGGTACAGTGACCCGACCTCCGGGCCCGTGCCGCTAGGGGCGTGGCTAGACCCAAGCCCGGGCAGGGAAGAGGGGCGGGGCCGGCACGTGGGAAGTGACCCCTGGGAGAATGGCGGCTGGGGTCCCCCAAGCCCGATCAAGCCTGTCTCCCGGGATGCAACCAGCAGTCTTTGCACCCACTAGGAAGGCTGCTTCGGGGAGGCTGGACCCCCCACGCGTGGCCCTTTTCGGGCCTAGCGTGGTGACCCAGTTACAGCGACCCGACCCCCGGGACCGTGCCAATAGGGGCGTGGCTATAACCAAGTCTGGGCCGGGAAGAGGGGCGGGGCCGGGGCGCGCGGGGACGTGACCCCTGGCAGAATGGCGGCCTGGGTCCCCCAAGCCCGATCAAGCATGCCTTCCGGGATGCAACCAGCAGTCTTTGCGCCCACTCGGAAGGCAGCTTCGGGGAGGCTGGACCCCTTACACGTTGCCCTTTTCGGGCCTAGCGTGGTGACCCAGGTACAGCGACCCGAGTCCCGGGACCATGCCGCTAGGCGCGTGGCTAGACCCAAGCCCGGGCCGGGAAGGGGGGCGGGGCCGGCGCGAGCGCAGACACTTGACCCCTGGCAGAATGGCGGCCTGGGTCCCGAAGCCCGATCAAGCCTGTCTCCCGGGATGCAACCAGCATTCTTCGTGCCCACTCGGAAGGCTGCTTCGGGGAGGCTGGACCCCTTACACGTGGCCCTTTTCGGGCCTAGCGTGGTGACCCAGGTAGAGCGACCTGACTTCCGGGCCCGTGCCGCTAGGGGCGTGGCTAGACCCAAGCCCGGGCAGGGAACAGGTTCGGGGCCTGTGCACGCGGACACGTGACCCCTGGCAGAATGGCGGCTAGGGTCCCCAAGCCCGATCAAGCCTGTCTCCCGGGATGCAACCAGCAGTCTTTGCGCCCACTTGGAAGGCTGCTTTGGGGAGGCTGGAAACCCCACCCGTGGCCCTTTTCGGGCCTAGCGTGGTGACCCAGGTACAGCGAAACGACCCCCGTTCCCGTGCCGCTAGCGTCCTGGCTAGACCCAAGCCCAGGCCGGGAAGAGGAGCGGGGCCGGCGCGCGCGCAGACACTTGAACCCTGGCAGAATGGCGGCCGAGGTCCCCAAGCCCGATCAAGCCTGTCTCCCGGGATGCAACCAGCAGTCTTTGCGCCCACTTGGAAGGCTGCTTCGGGGAGGCTGGACCCCTTACACGTGGCCCTTTTCGGGCCTAGCGTGGTGACCCAGTTACAGCGACCCGATCACCTTGGTCCGTGCCACTAGAGGCGTGACTAGACCCAAGCCCGGGCCGTGAAGAGGAGCGGGGCCGGCGCGCGCAGACACGTGACCCCTGGCAGAATGGCGGCTGGGGTCCCCAAGCCCAATCAAGCCTGTCTCCCGGGATGCAACCAGCAGTCTTCAAGCCCACTCGGAAGGCTGCTTCGGTAAGGCTGGACCCCCCACATGTGCCCCTTTTCGGGCCTAGCGTGGTGACCCAGGTACAGCGACCCGACCCCCGGGCCCGTGCCGCTAGGGGCGTGGCTAGACCCAAGCCCTGGCCGGGAAGAGGGGCGGGGCCGGCACACGGGGACCTGACCCCTCGCAGAATGGCGGCTGGGGTCCCCCAAGCCCGATCAAGCCTGTCTCCCGGGATGCAACCAGCAGTCTTTGCGCCCACTCGGAAGGCTGCTTCAGGGATGCTGGACCCCCCATGCGTGGCTCTTTTCGGGCCTAGCGTGGCGACCCAGGTACAGCGACCCGACCCCCGTTCCCGTGCCGCTAGGGTCGTGGCGAGACCCAAGCCCGGGCCAGGAAGAGGGGCGGGGCCGGCACACGGGGACGTGACACCTGGCAGAATGGCGGCTGGGGTCCCCCAAGCCCGATCAAGCCTGTCTCCCGGGATGCAACCAGCAGTCTTTGCGCCCACTTGGAAGGCTGCTTCGGGGAGGCTGGATCCCCCACGCGTGGCCCTTTTCGGGCCTAGCGTGGTGACCCAGTTACAGCGACCCGATCACCTTGGTCCGTGCCGCTAGGGTCGTGGCGAGACCCAAGCCCGGGCCAGGAAGAGGGGCGGGGCCGGCACGTGGGGACGTGACCCCTGGCAGAATGGCGGCTGGGGTCCCCCAAGCCCGATCAAGCATGCCTCCCGGGATGCAACCAGCAGTCTTTGCGCCCACTTGGAAGGCTGCTTCGGGGAGGCTGGACCCCCCACGCGTGGCCCTTTTCGGGCCTAGCGTGGTGACCCAGTTACAGCGACCCGATCACCTTGGTCCGTGCCACTAGGGGCGTGGCTAGACCCAAGCCCGGGCCGGGAGGAGGAGCGGGGCCGGCGCGCGCGCAGACACTTGAACCCTGGCAGAATGGCGGCCGAGGTCCCCAAGCCCGATCAAGCCTGTCTCCCGGGATGCCACCAGCAGTCTTCAAGCCCACTCGAAAGGCTGCTTCAGGGAGGCTGGACCCCCCACGCTTGGCCCTTTTCGGGCCTAGCGTGGTGACCCAGGTACAGCGACCCGACCCCCGGGACCATGCCGCTAGGGGCGTGGCTAGACCCAAGCCCGGGCCGGGAAGGGGGCGGGGCCGGCGCGAGCGCAGACACTTGACCCCTGGCAGAATGGCGGCCTGGGTCCCCCAAGCCCGATCAAGCATGCCTCCCGGGATGCAACCAGCAGTCTTGCAGCCCACTCGGAAGGCTGCTTCGGGGAGGCTGGACCCCTACACGTGGCCCTTTTCGGGCCTAGCGTGGTGACCCAGGTACAGCGACACGACCCCCGGGCCCGTGCCGCTAGGGTCGTGGCTAGACCCAAGCCCGGGCCGGGAAGAGGGGCGGGGCCGGCGCGCGCGGGGACGTGACCCTTGGCAGAATGGCGGCCTGGGTCCCCCAAGCCCGATCAAGCATGTCTCCTGGGATGCAACCAGCAGTCTTTGCGCCCACTCGGAAGGCTGCTTCGGGGAGGCTGGACCCATTACACATGGCCCTTTTCGGGCCTAGCGTGGTGATCCAGCTACAGCGACCCGACCCACGGGCCGGTGCCGCTAGGGGCGTGGCTAGACCCAAGCCCGGGCCGGGAAGAGGGGCGGGGCCGGCGCGCGGGGACGTGACCCCTGGCAGAATGGCGGCCTTGGGTCCCCAAGCCCGATCAAGCCTGTCTCCCGGGATGCAACCAGCAGTCTTGCAGCCCACTCGGAAGGCTGCTTCGGGAGGCTGGACCCCCTACACGTGGCCCTTTTCGGGCCTAGCGTGGTGACCCAGGTACAGTGACACGACCCCCGGGCCCGTGCCGCTAGGGGCGTGGCTAGACCCAAGCCCGGGCCGGGAAGAGGGGCGGGGCCGGCGCACGGGGACGTGACCCCTGGCAGAATGGCGGCTGGGGTCCCCAAGCCCGATCAAGCCTGTCTCCCGGGATGCAACCAGCAGTCTTTGCGCCCACTCGGAAGGCTGCTTCGGGGAGGCTGGACCCCCCACGCGTGGCCCTTTTCGGGCCTAGCGTGGTGACCCAGGTACAGCGACCCAACCCCCGGGCCCGTGGCGCTAGGGGCGTGGCTAGACACAAGCCCGGGCCGGGAAGAGGGGCGGGGCCGGCACGTGGGGACGTGACCCCTGGCAGAATGGCGGCTGGGGTCCCCCAAGCCCGATCAAGCATGCCTCCCGGGATGCAACCAGCAGTCTTTGCGCCCACTTGGAAGGCTGCTTCGGGAGGCCTGACCCCCACTCGCGGCCCTTTTCGGGCCTAGCGTGGTGACCCAGTTACAGCGACCCGACACCCGGTCCGTGCCGCTAGGGGCGTGGCTAGACCCAAGCCCGGGCCGGGAAGAGGGGCGGGGCCGGCGCACGGGGACCTGACCCCTGGCAGAATGGCGGCCGGGGTCCCCAAGCCCGATCAAGCCTGTCTCCCGGGATGCAACCAGCAGTCTTTGCGCCCACTCGAAGGCTGCTTCGGGGAGGCTGGACCCCCACGCGTGGCCCTTTTCGGGCCTAGCGTGGTGACCCAGGTACAGCGACCCGACCCCGGGACCGTGCCGCTAGGGGCGTGGCTAGACCCAAGCCCGGGCCGGGAAGGGGGCGGGGCCGGCGCGAGCGGAGACGTGACCCCTGGCAGAATGGCGGCCTGGGTCCCCAAGCCCGATCAAGCCTGCCTCCCGGGATGCAACCAGCAGTCTTTGCGCCCACTCGGAAGGCTGCTTCGGGGAGGCTGGACCCCCCACGCGTGGCCCTTTTCGGGCCTAGCGTGGTGACCCAGGTACAGCGACCCGACACCCGGGCCCGTGCCGCTAGGGGCGTGGCTAGACCCAAGCCCGGGCCGGAAAGAGGGGCGGGGCCGGCGCGACGGGGACGTGACGCCTGGCAGAATGGCGGCCTGGGTCCCCCAAGCCCAATCAAGCCTGTCTCCCGGGATGCAACCAGCAGTCTTTGCGCCGACTTGGAAGGCTGCTTCGGGGAGGCTGGACCCCCCACGCGTGGCCCTTTTCGGGCCTAGCGTGGTGACCCAGGTACAGCGACCCGACCCCTGGTCCGTGCCGCTAGGGGCGTGGCTAGACCCAAGCCCGGGCCGGGAAGAGGAGCGGGGCCGGCGCGCGCGCAGACACGTGACCCCTGGCAGAATGGCGGCCGGGTCCTCAAGCACTATCAAGCCTGTCTCCCGGGATGCAACCAGCAGTCTTTGCGCCCACTAGGAAGGCTGCTTCGGGGAGGCTGGAACCCTCACCCGTGGCCCTTTTCGGGCCTAGCGTGGTGACCCAGGTAGAGCGACCTGACCCCCGGACCATGCCGCTAGGGGCGTGGCTAGACCCAAGCCCGGGCCGGGAAGAGGAGCGGTGCCGGTGCGAGCGCAGACACTTGACCCCTGGCAGAATGGCGGCCTGGGTCCCCCAAGCCCGATCAAGCCTGTCTCCCGGGATGCAACCAGCAGTCTTTGCGCCCACTAGGAAGGCTGCTTCGGGGAGGCTGGACCCCTCACCCGTGGCCCTTTTCGGGCCTAGCGTGGTGACCCAGGTACAGCGACCCGACCCCCGGGCCCGTGCCGCTAGGGCGTGGCTAGACCCAAGCCCGGGCCGGGAAGAGGGGCGGGGCCGGCGCGCGCGGGACGTGACCCCTGGCAGAATGGCGGCTGGGTCCCCCAAGCCCGATCAAGCCTGTCTCCCGGGATGCAACCAGCAGTCTTTGCGCCCACTCGGAAGGCTGCTTCGGGGAGGCTGGAACCCCACCCGTGGCCCTTTTCGGGCCTAGCGTGGTGACCCAGGGACAGCGACCCGACCCCCGGGCCCGTGCCGCTAGGGGCGTGGCTAGACCCAAGCCCGGGCCGGGAAGAGGGGCGGGGCCGGCACGCGGGGACCGTGACCCCTGGCAGAATGGCGGCCTGGGGTCCCCCAAGCCCGATCAAGCCTGTCTCCCGGGATGCAACCAGCAGTCTTTGCGCCCACTCGGAAGGCTGCTTCGGGAGGCTGGACCCCCAGCGTGGCCCTTTTCGGGCCTAGCGTGGTGACCCAGGTACAGCGACCCGACCCCCGGTCCCGTGCCGCTAGGGTCGTGGCTAGACCCAAGCCCGGGCCGGGAAGAGGGGCGGGGCCGGCACGCGGGGACGTGACCCCTGGCAGAATGGCGGCTGGGGTCCCCCAAGCCCGATCAAGCCTGTCTCCCGGGATGCAACCAGCAGTCTTTGCGCCCACTCGGAAGGCTGCTTCAGGGAGGCTGGACCCCCCACGCGTGGCCCTTTTCGGGCATAGCGTGGTGACCCAGGTACAGCGACCCGACTCCCGTTCCCGTGCCGCTAGGGTCGTGGCGAGACCCAAGCCCGGGCCGGGAAGAGGGGCGGGGCCATTACACGGGGACGTGACCCCTGGCAGAAAGGCGGCTAGGGTCCCCCAAGCCCGATCAAGCCTGTCTCCCGGGATGCAACCAGCAGTCTTTGCGCCCACTCAGAAGGCAGCTTCGGGGAGGCTGGACCCCCACGCGTGGCCCTTTTCGGGCCTAGCGTGGTGACCCAGTTACAGCGACCCGACCCCGGGCCGTGCCGCTAGGGGCGTGGCTAGACCCAAGCCCGGGCCGGGAAGAGGGGCGGGGCCGGCGCGAGCGGGACGTGACCCCTGGCAGAATGGCGGCTTGGGTCCCCCAAGCCCGATCAAGCATGTCTCCCGGGATGCAACCAGCAGTCTTTGCGCCCACTTGGAAGGCTGCTTCGGGGAGGCTGGACCCCCCACGCGTGGCCCTTTTCGGGCCTAGCGTGGTGACCCAGTTACAGCGACCCGATCACCTGGTCCGTGCCACTAGGGGCGTGGCTAGACCCAAGCCCGGGCCGGGAAGAGGAGCGGGGCCGGCGCGCGCGCAGACACGTGAACCCTGGCAGAATGGCGGCCGGGTCCCCAAGCCCGATCAAGCCTGTCTCCCGGGATGCAACCAGCAGTCTTCAAGCCCACTCGGAAGGCTGCTTCGGGAGGCTGGACCCCCCACGCGTGGCCCTTTTCGGGCCTAGCGTGGTGACCCAGGTACAGCGACCCGACCCCGGGACCATGCCGCTAGGGGCGTGGCTAGACCCAAGCCCGGGCCGGGAAGGGGGCGGGGCCGGCGCGAGCGCAGACACGTGACCCCTGGCAGAATGGCGGCCTGGGTCCCCCAAGACCCAATCAAGCATGCCTCCCGGGATGCAACCAGCAGTCTTTGCGCCCACTCGGAAGGCTGCTTCGGGGAGGCTGGACCCCCTACACGTGGCCCTTTTCGGGCCTAGCGTGGTGACCCAGGTACAGCGACCCGACCCCCGGGCCCGTGCCGCTAGGGTCGTGGCTAGACCCAAGCCCGGGCCGGGAAGGGGGGCGGGGCCGGCGCGCGCGGGACGTGACCCCTGGCAGAATGGCGGCTGGGTCCCCCAAGCCCGATCAAGCCTGTCTCCCGGGATGCAACCAGCAGTCTTTGCGCCCACTCGGAAGGCTGCTTCGGGGAGGCTGGACCCCTTACACGTGGCCCTTTTCGGGCCTAGCGTGGTGACCCAGGTACAGTGACACGACCCCCTTGGTCCGTGCCTCTAGGGGCGTGGCTAGACCCAAGCCCGGGCCGGGAAGGGGGGCGGGGCCGGCACGCGGGACACGTGACCCCTGGCAGAATGGCGGCTGGGGTCCCCAAGCCCGATCAAGCCTGTCTCCCGGGATGCAACCAGCAGTCTTGCAGCCCACTCGGAAGGCTGCTTCGGGGAGGCTGGACCCCCCACGCGTGGCCCTTTTCGGGCCTAGCGTGGTGACCCAGGTACAGCGACCCGACCCCCGGGACCGTGCCGCTAGGGGCGTGGCTAGACCCAAGCTCGGGCCGGGAAGAGGGGCGGGGCCGGCGCGCGCGGACACGTGACCCCTGGCAGAATGGCGGCCTGGGTCCCCCAAGCCCGATCAAGCATGTCTCCCGGGATGCAACCAGCAGTCTTTGCGCCCACTCGGAAGGCTGCTTCGGGGAGGCTGGACCCATTACACATGGCCCTTTTCGGGCCTAGCGTGGTGACCCAGGTACAGCGACCCGATCCCCTGGTCCGTGCCACTAGGGGCGTGGCTAGACCCAAGCCCGGGCCGGGAAGAGGGGCGGGGCCGGCGCGCGCGAGACACGTGACCCCTGGCAGAATGGCGGCCGGGGTCCCCAAGCCCGATCAAGCCTGTCTCCCGGGATGCAACCAGCAGTCTTCAAGCCCACTCGGAAGGCTGCTTCGGGGAGGCTGGACCCCTTACACGTGGCCCTTTTCGGGCCTAGCGTGGTGACCCAGGTACAGCGACCCGACCCCCGGGCCCGTGCCGCTAGGGGCGTGGCTAGACCCAAGCCCGGGCCGGGAAGAGGGGCGGGGCCGGCACACGGGGACCTGACCCCTGGCAGAATGGCGGCCTGGGGTCCCCCAAGCCCGATCAAGCCTGTCTCCCGGGATGCAACCAGCAGTCTTTGCGCCCACTCGGAAGGCTGCTTCAGGGAGGCTGGACCCCCCACGCGTGGCCCTTTTCGGGCCTAGCGTGGTGACCCAGGTACAGCGACCCGACCCCCGGTACCATGCCGCTAGGTTCGTGGCTAGACCCAAGCCCGGGCCAGGAAGAGGGGCGGGGCCGGCACGTGGGGACGTGACCCCTGGCAGAATGGCGGCTGGGGTCCCCAAGCCCGATCAAGCCTGTCTCCCGGGATGCAACCAGCAGTCTTTGCGCCCACTTGGAAGGCTGCTTCGGGGAGGCTGGACCCCCCACGCGTGGCCCTTTTCGGGCCTAGCGTGGTGACCCAGTTACAGCGACCCGACCCCCGGTCCCGTGCCGCTAGGGTCGTGGCTAGACCCAAGCCCGGGCCGGGAAGAGGGGCGGGGCCGGCACACGGGGACCTGACCCCTGGCAGAATGGCGGCTGGGGTCCCCAAGCCCCATTAAGCCTGTCTCCCGGGATGCAACCAGCAGTCTTTGCGCCCACTCGGAAGGCTGCTTCGGGGAGGCTGGACCCCCCACGCTTGGCCCTTTTCGGGCCTAGCGTGGTGACCCAGTTACAGCGACCCGACCCCTGGGACCATGCCGCTAGGGGCGTGGCTAGACCCAAGCCCGGGCCGGGAAGGGGGGCGGGGCCGGCGCGAGTGGGACGTGACCCCTGGCAGAATGGCGGCCTGGGTCCCCCAAGCCCGATCAAGCATGCCTTCCCGGGATGCAACCAGCAGTCTTTGCGCCCACTCGGAAGGCTGCTTCGGGGAGGCTGGACCCCCCACGCGTGGCCCTTTTCGGGCCTAGCGTGGTGACCCAGGTACAGCGACCCGATCCCCTGGTCCGTGCCACTAGGGGCGTGGCTAGACCCAAGCCCGGGCCGGGAAGAGGGGCGGGGCCGGCGCGCGCAGGACACGTGACCCCTGGCAGAATGGCGGCCGGGGTCCCCAAGCCCGATCAAGCCTGTCTCCCGGGATGCAACCAGCAGTCTTGCAGCCCACTCGGAAGGCTGCTTCGGGGAGGCTGGACCCCCCACGCGTGGCCCTTTTCGGGCCTAGCGTGGTGACCCAGGTACAGCGACCCGACTCCCGGGACCGTGCCGCTAGGGGCGTGGCTAGACCCAAGCCCGGGCCGGGAAGGGGGCGGGGCCGGCGCGAGCGCAGACACGTGACCCCTGGCAGAATGGCGGCCTGGGTCCCCCAAGCCCGATCAAGCATGCCTCCCGGGATGCAACCAGCAGTCTTTGCGCCCACTCGGAAGGCTGCTTCGGGGAGGCTGGACCCCCACGCGTGGCCCTTTTCGGGCCTAGCGTGGTGACCCAGGTACAGCGACCCGACCCCCGGGCCCGTGCCGCTAGGGTCGTGGCTAGACCCAAGCCCGGGCCGGGAAGGGGGGCGGGGCCGGCGCGCGCAGACACGTGACCCCTGGCAGAATGGCGGCTTGGGTCCCCCAAGCCCGATCAAGCATGTCTCCCGGGATGCAACCAGCAGTCTTTGCGCCCACTCGGAAGGCTGCTTCGGGGAGGCTGGACCCCCCACGCGTGGCCCTTTTCGGGCCTAGCGTGGTGACCCAGTTACAGCGACCCGACCCCCGTTCCCGTGCCGCTAGGGTCGTGGCGAGACCCAAGCCCGGGCCGGGAAGAGGGGCGGGGCCGGCGCGCGGGGACGTGACCCCTGGCAGAATGGCGGCTAGGGTCCCCCAAGCCCGATCAAGCCTGTCTCCCGGGATGCAACCAGCAGTCTTTGCGCCCACTCGGAAGGCTGCTTCGGGGAGGCTGGACCCCTTACACGTTGCCCTTTTCGGGCCTAGCGTGGTGACCCAGGTACAGCGACCCGACCCCCGTTCCTGTGCCGCTAGGGTCGTGGCTAGACCCAAGCCCAGGCCGGGAAGAGGAGCGGGGCCGGCGCGCGCGCAGACACTTGAACCCTGGCAGAATGGCGGCCGAGGTCCCCAAGCCCGATCAAGCCTGTCTCCCGGGATGCAACCAGCAGTCTTTGCGCCCACTTGGAAGGCTGCTTCGGGGAGGCTGGACCCCTTACACGTGGCCCTTTTCGGGCCTAGCGTGGTGACCCAGTTACAGCGACCCGATCACCTTGGTCCGTGCCACTAGGGGCGTGGCTAGACCCAAGCCCGGGCCGGGAAGAGGAGCGGGGCCGGCGCGCGCAGACACGTGACCCCTGGCAGAATGGCGGCCGGGGTCCCCAACCCAATCAAGCCTGTCTCCCGGGATGCAACCAGCAGTCTTCAAGCCCACTCGGAAGGCTGCTTTGGTAAGGCTGGACCCCCCACATGTGCCCCTTTTCGGGCCTAGCGTGGTGACCCAGGTACAGCGACCCGAACCCCTGGGCCCGTGCAGTTGGGCGCGTGGATAGACCCAAGCCCGTGCCGGGAAGAGGGGCGGGGCCGGCACACGGGGACCTGACCCCTCGCAGAATGGCGCCTGGGGTCCCCCAAGCCCGATCAAGCCTGTTTCCCGGGATGCAACCAGCAGTCTTTGCGCCCACTCGGAAGGCTGCTTCAGGGACGCTGGACCCCCCATGCGTGGCCATTTTCGGGCCTAGCGTGGCGACCCAGGTACAGCGACCCGACCCCCGTTCCCGTGCCGCTAGGGTCGTGGCGAGACCCAAGCCCGGGCCAGGAAGAGGGGCGGGGCCGGCACGCGGGGACGTGACCCCTGGCAGAATGGCGGCTGGGGTCCCCCAAGCCCGATCAAGCCTGTCTCCCGGGATGCAACCAGCAGTCTTTGCGACCACTTGGAAGGCTGCTTCGGGGAGGCTGGACCCCCCACGCGTGGCCCTTTTCGGGCCTAGCGTGGTGACCCAGTTACAGCGACCCGACCCCCGGGCCCGTGCCGCTAGGGTCGTGGCGACTCCCAAGCCCGGGCCAGGAAGAGGAGCGGGGCCGGCACACGGGGACCTGACCCCTGGCAGAATGGCGGCTGGGGTCCCCAAGCCCGATCAAGCCTGTCTCCCGGGATGCAACCAGCAGTCTTTGCGCCCACTCGGAAGGCTGCTTCGGGGAGGCTGGACCCCGCACGCGTGGCCCTTTTCGGGCCTAGCGTGGTGACCCAGTTACAGCGACCCGACCCCTGGGACCATGCCGCTAGGGGCGTGGCTAGACCCAAGCCCGGGCCGGGAAGGGGGGCGGGGCCGGCGCGAGTGGTGACGTGACCCCTGGCAGAATGGCGGCCTGGGTCCCCCAAGCCCGATCAAGCATGCCTCCCGGGATGCAACCAGCAGTCTTTGCGCCCACTTGGAAGGCTGCTTCGGGGAGGCTGGACCCCCACGCGTGGCCCTTTTCGGGCCTAGCGTGGTGACCCAGTTACAGCGACCCGATCACCTTGGTCCGTGCCGCTAGGGGCGTGGCTAGACCCAAGCCCGGGCCGGGAAGGGGGGCGGGGCCGGCGCGCGCAGACACGTGACCCCTGGCAGAATGGCGGCCTGGGTCCCCAAGCCCGATCAAGCCTGTCTCCCGGGATGCAACCAGCAGTCTTGCGCCCACTCGGAAGGCTGCTTCGGGGAGGCTGGACCCCCCACGCGTGGCCCTTTTCGGGCCTAGCGTGGTGACCCAGGTACAGCGACCCGACCCCCGGGCCCGTGCCGCTAGGGGCGTGGCTAGACCCAAGCCCGGGCTGGGAAGGGGGGCGGGGCCGGCGCGAGCGCAGACACTTGACCCCTGGCAGAATGGCGGCCTGGGTCCCGAAGCCCGATCAAGCCTGTCTCCCGGGATGCAACCAGCAGTCTTTGCGCCCACTCGGAAGGCTGCTTCGGGGAGGCTGGACCCCCCACGCGTGGCCCTTTTCGGGCCTAGCGTGGTGACCCAGGTACAGCGACCCGATCCCCGGGCCCGTGCCGCTAGGGTCGTGGCTAGACCCAAGCCCGGGCCGGGAAGGGGGGCGGGGCCGGCGCGCGCAGGGACGTGACCCCTGGCAGAATGGCGGCCTGGGTCCCCCAAGCCCGATCAAGCATGTCTCCCGGGATGCAACCAGCAGTCTTTGCGCCCACTCGGAAGGCTGCTTCGGGGAGGCTGGACCCCACACGCGTGGCCCTTTTCGGGCCTAGCGTGGTGACCCAGGTACAGCGACCCGACCCCCGGGCCCGTGCCACTAGGGGCGTGGCTAGACCCAAGCCCGGGCCGGGAAGAGGGGCGGAGCCGGCACGGGGACGTGACCCCTGGCAGAATGGCGGCTGGGGTCCCCAAGCCCGATCAAGCCTGTCTCCCGGGATGCAACCAGCAGTCTTTGCGCCCACTCGGAAGGCTGCTTCGGGGAGGCTGGATCCCCCACGCGTGGCCCTTTTCGGGCCTAGCGTGGTGACCCAGCTACAGTGACCCGACCCCCGGGCCTGTGCCGCTAGGGGCGTGGCTAGACCCAAGCCCGGGCCGGGAAGAGGGGCGGGGCCGGCGCGCGCGAGACACGTGACCCCTGGCAGAATGGCGGCCGGGGTCCCCAAGCCCGATCAAGCCTGTCTCCCGGGATGCAACCAGCAGTCTTTGCGCCCACTCGGAAGGCTGCTTCGGGGAGGCTGGACCCCCACGCGTGGCCCTTTTCGGGCCTAGCATGGTGACCCAGGTACAGCAACCCGACCACCGGGCCCGTGCCACTAGGGCCGTGGCTAGACCCACGCCCGGGCCGGGAAGATGGGCGGGGCCGGCGCGCGGACATGTGACCCCTGGCAGAATGGCGGCCGGGGTCCCCAAGCCCGATCAAGCCTGTCTCCCGGGATGCAACCAGCAGTCTTCAAGCCCACTCGGAAGGCTGCTTCGGGGAGGCTGGACCCCCCACGCGTGGCCCTTTTCGGGCCTAGCGTGGTGACCCAGGTACAGCGACCCGACCCCTGGGCCCGTGCAGCTAGGGGCGTGGCTAGACCCAAGCCCGGGCCGGGAAGAGGGGCGGGGCCGGCGCACGGGGACATGACCCCTGGCAGAATGGCGGCCTGGGGTCCCCAAGCCCGATCAAGCCTGTCTCCCGGGATGCAACCAGCAGTCTTTGCGCCCACTCGGAAGGCTGCTTCAGGGAGGCTGGACCCCCCACGCGTGGCCTTTTCGGGCCTAGCGTGGTGACCCAGGTACAGTGACCCGACCCCCGGGCCCGTGCCGCTAGGGTCGTGGCTAGACCCAAGCCCGGGCCGGGAAGAGGGGCGGGGCCGGCACGCGGGGACGTGACCCCTGGCAGAATGGCGGCTGGGGTCCCCAAGCCCGATCAAGCCTGTCTCCCGGGATGCAACCAGCAGTCTTTGCGCCCACTTGGAAGGCTGCTTCGGGGAGGCTGGACCCCCACGCGTGGCCCTTTTCGGGCCTAGCGTGGTGACCCAGGTACAGCGACCCGACCCCGGGCCCGTGCCGCTAGGGGCGTGGCTAGACCCAAGCCCGGGCCGGGAAGAGGGGCGGGGCCGGACACGGGGACGTGACCCCTGGCAGAATGGCGGCTGGGGTCCCCAAGCCCGATCAAGCCTGTCTCCCGGGATGCAACCAGCAGTCTTGCGCCCACTCGGAAGGCTGCTTCGGGGAGGCTGGACCCCCCACGCGTGGCCCTTTTCGGGCCTAGCGTGGTGACCCAGGTACAGCGACCCGACCCCGGGACCATGCCGCTAGGGGCGTGGCTAGACCCAAGCCCGGGCCGGGAAGGGGGGCGGGGCCGGCGCGAGGGTACGTGACCCCTGGCAGAATGGCGGCCTGGGTCCCCAAGCCCGATCAAGCATGTCTCCCGGGATGCAACCAGCAGTCTTTGCGCCCACTTGGAAGGCTGCTTCGGGAGGCTGGACCCCCCACGCGTGGCCCTTTTCGGGCCTAGCGTGGTGACCCAGGTACAGCGACCCGACCCCGGGCCGTGCCACTAGGGGCGTGGCTAGACCCAAGCCCGGGCCGGGAAGAGGGGCGGGGCTGGCGCGCGCAGTCACGTGACCCCTGGCAGAATGGCGGCCGGGGTCCCCAAGCCCGATCAAGCCTGTCTCCCGGGATGCAACCAGCAGTCTTGCGCCCACTCGGAAGGCTGCTTCGGGGAGGCTGGACCCCCCACGCGTGGCCCTTTTCGGGCCTAGCGTGGTGACCCAGGTACAGCGACCCGACTCCCGTTCCCGTGCCGCTAGGGGCGTGGCTAGACCCAAGCCCGGGCCGGGAAGAGGGGCGGGGCCGGCGCGGCGCAGACGTGACCCCTGGCAGAATGGCGGCCTGGGTCCCCCAAGCCCGATCAAGCCTGTCTCCCGGGATGCAACCAGCAGTCTTTGCGCCCACTCGGAAGGCTGCTTCGGGGAGGCTGGACCCCCCACACGTGGCCCTTTTCGGGCCTAGCGTGGTGACCCAGGTACAGCGACCCGACCCCCGGGCCCGTGCCGCTAGGGTCGTGGCTAGACCCAAGCCCGGGCCGGGAAGAGGGGCGGGGCCGGCGCGCGCAGACACGTGACCCCTGGCAGAATGGCGGCCAGGGTCCCCAAGCCCGATCAAGCCTGTCTCCCGGGATGCAACCAGCAGTCTTTGCGCCCACTTGGAAGGCTGCTTCGGGGAGGCTGGACCCCTCACACGTGGCCCTTTTCGGGCCTAGCGTGGTGACCCAGTTACAGCGACCCGACCCCTGGTCCGTGCCACTAGGGGCGTGGCTAGACCCAAGCCCGGGCCGGGAAGAGGAGCGGGGCCGGCGCGCGCAGACACGTGACCCCTGGCAGAATGGCGGCCGGGGTCCCCAAGCCCGATCAAGCCTGTCTCCCGGGATGCCACCAGCAGTCTTCAAGCCCACTCGAAGGCTGCTTCGGGGAGGCTGGACCCCCCCACGCGTTGCCCTTTTCGGGCCTAGCGTGGTGACCCAGGTACAGCGACCCGAGTCCCGGGACCATGCCGCTAGGGGCGTGGCTAGACCCAAGCCCGGGCCGGGAAGGGTGGCGGGGCCGGCGCGAGCGCAGACACTTGACCCCTGGCAGAATGGCGGCCTGGGTCCCCCAAGCCCGATCAAGCATGCCTCCCGGGATGCAACCAGCAGTCTTTGCGCCCACTCGGAAGGCTGCTTCGGGGAGGCTGGACCCCTTACACGTGGCCCTTTTCGGGCCTAGCGTGGTGACCCAGGTACAGTGACCCGACCCCCGGGACCGTGCCAATAGGGTCGTGGCTAGACCCAAGCCCGGGCCGGGAAGGGGGGCGGGGCCGGCGCGCGCGGGGACGTGACCCCTGGCAGAATGGCGGCCTGGGTCCCCCAAGCCCGATCAAGCATGTCTCCCGGGATGCAACCAGCAGTCTTTGCGCCCACTCGGAAGGCTGCTTCGGGGAGGCTGGACCCCTTACACGTGGCCCTTTTCGGGCCTAGCGTGGTGACCCAGGTACAGTGACCCGACCCCCGGGCCTGTGCCACTAGGGGCGTGGCTAGACCCAAGCCCGGGCCGGGAAGAGGGGCGGGGCCGGCACACGGGGACCTGACCCCTCGCAGAATGGCGCCTGGGGTCCCCCAAGCCCGATCAAGCCTGTTTCCCGGGATGCAACCAGCAGTCTTTGCGCCCACTCGGAAGGCTGCTTCAGGGATGCTGGACCCCCCATGCGTGGCTCTTTTCGGGCCTAGCGTGGCGACCCAGGTACAGCGACCCGACCCCCGTTCCCGTGCCGCTAGGGTCGTGGCGAGACCCAAGCCCGGGCCAGGAAGAGGGGCGGGGCCGGCACGCGGGGACGTGACCCCTGGCAGAATGGCGGCTGGGGTCCCCCAAGCCCGATCAAGCCTGTCTCCCGGGATGCAACCAGCAGTCTTTGCGCCCACTTGGAAGGCTGCTTCGGGGAGGCTGGACCCCCCACGCGTGGCCCTTTTCGGGCCTAGCGTGGTGACCCAGTTACAGCGACCCGACCCCCGTTCCCGTGCCGCTAGGGTCGTGGCGAGACCCAAGCCCGGGCCAGGAAGAGGGGCGGGGCCGGCACACGGGGACCTGACCCCTGGCAGAATGGCGGCTGGGGTACCCCAAGACCGATCAAGCCTGTCTCCCGGGATGCAACCAGCAGTCTTTGCGCCCACTCGAAAGGCTGCTTCGGGGAGGCTGGACCCCGCACGCGTTGCCCTTTTCGGGCCTAGCGTGGTGACCCAGTTACAGCGACCCGACCCCTGGGACCATGCCGCTAGGGTCGTGGCTAGACCCAAGCCCGGGCCGGGAAGGGGGGCGGGGCCGGCGCGAGTGGTGACGTGACCCCTGGCAGAATGGCGGCCTGGGTCCCCCAAGCCCGATCAAGCATGCCTTCCGGGATGCAACCAGCAGTCTTTGCGCCCACTTGGAAGGCTGCTTCGGGGAGGCTGGACCCCCCACGCGTGGCCCTTTTCGGGCCTAGCGTGGTGACCCAGTTACAGCGACCCGATCACCTTGGTCCGTGCCACTAGGGGCGTGGCTAGACCCAAGCCCGGGCCGGGAGGAGGAGCGGGGCCGGCGCGCGCGCAGACACTTGAACCCTGGCAGAATGGCGGCCGAGGTCCCCAAGCCCGATCAAGCCTGTCTCCCGGGATGCCACCAGCAGTCTTCAAGCCCACTCGAAAGGCTGCTTCGGGGAGGCTGGACCCCCCACGCGTTGCCCTTTTCGGGCCTAGCGTGGTGACCCAGGTACAGCGACCCGACCCCCGGGCCCGTGCCGCTAGGGGCGTGGCTAGACCCAAGCCCGGGCCGGGAAGGGTGGCGGGGCCGGCGCGAGCGCAGACACTTGACCCCTGGCAGAATGGCGGCCTGGGTCCCCCAAGCCCGATCAAGCATGCCTCCCGGGATGCAACCAGCAGTCTTTGCGCCCACTCGGAAGGCTGCTTCGGGGAGGCTGGACCCCTTATACGTGGCCCTTTTCGGGCCTAGCGTGGTGACCCAGGTACAGTGACCCGACCCCCGGGCCCGTGCCGCTAGGGTCGTGGCTAGACCCAAGCCCGGGCCGGGAAGGGGGGCGGGGCCGGCGCGCGCGGGGACGTGACCCCTGGCAGAATGGCGGCTTGGGTCCCCCAAGCCCGATCAAGCATGTCTCCCGGGATGCAACCAGCAGTCTTTGCGCCCACTCGGAAGGCTGCTTCGGGGAGGCTGGACCCCTTACACGTGGCACTTTTCGGGCCTAGCGTGGTGACCCAGCTACAGTGACCCGACCCCCGGGCCTGTGCCACTAGGGGCGTGGCTAGACCCAAGCCCGGGCCGGGAAGAGGGGCGGGGCCGGCACGCGGGGACCTGACCCCTGGCAGAATGGCGGCTGGGGTCCCCAAGCCCGATCAAGCCAGTCTCTCGGGATGCAACCAGCAGTCTTCAAGCCCACTCGGAAGGCTGCTTCGGGGAGGCTGGACCCCCCACGCGTGGCCCTTTTCGGGCCTAGCGTGGTGACCCAGGTACAGCGACACGACCCCCGTGACATTGCCGCTAGGGGCGTGGCTAGACCCAAGCCCGGGCCGGGAAGGGGGGCGGGGCGGGCGCACGCGTACACGCGACCCCTGGCAGAATGGCGGCCTGGGTCCCACAAGCCCGATCAAGTATGTCTCCCGGGATGCAATCAGCAGTCTTTGCACCCACTCGGAAGGCTGCTTCGGGGAGGCTGGACCCCTTACACCTGGCCCTTTTCAGGCCTAGCGTGGTGACCCAGTTACAGCGACACGACCCCGGGCCTGTGCCGCTAGGGGCGTGAGTAGACCCAAGCCCGGGCCGGGAAGAGGGGCGGGGCCGGCGCGCGCAGACACATGACCCCTGGCAGAATGGCGGACTGGGTCCCCAAGCCCGATCAAGCCTGTCTCCCGGGATGCCACCAGCAGTCTTTGCGCCCACTTGGAAGGCTGCTTCGGAGAGGCTGGACCCCCCACGCGTGGCCCTTTTCGGGCCTAGCGTGGTGACCCAGGTACAGCGACACGAACCCCCGGGCCTGTGCCACTAGGGGCGTGGCTAGACCCAAGCCCGGGCCGGGAAGAGGGGCAGGGCCTGTGCGCGCAGGTACGTGACCCCTGGCAGAATGGCGGCCGGGGACCCAAGCCCGATCAAGCCTGTCTCCCGGGATGCAACCAGCAGTCTTCAAGCCCACTCGGAAGGCTGCTTCGGGGCGCTGGACCCCCCACATGTGGCCCTTTTCGGGCCTAGCGTGGTGACCCAGGTACAGTGACCCGACACCCGGGCCCGTGCCGCTAGGGTCGTGGCTAGACCCAAGCCCGGGCCGGGAAGGGGGGCGGGGCCGGAGCGCACAGACAGGTGACCCCTGGCAAAATGGCGGCCGGGGTCCACAAGCCAGATTAAGCCTGTCTCCCGGTATGCAACCAGCAGTCTTTGCGCCCACTCGGAAGGCTGCTTCAGGGAGGCTGGACCCCCCACGCGTGGCCCTTTTCGGGCCTAGCGTGGTGACCCAGGTACAGCGACCTGACCCCCGGGCCCATGCCACTAGGGGCGTTGCTAGACCCAAGCCTGGGCCGGGAAGAGGGGCGGGGCCATCGCACGGGGCCGGTGACCCCTGGCAGAATGGCGGCCGGGGTCCCCAAGCCCGATCAAGCCTGTCTCCCGGGATGCAACCAGCAGTCTTTGCGCCCACTCGGAAGGCTGCTTCGGGGAGGCTGGACCCACCACGCGTTGCCCTTTTCGGGCCTAGCGTGGTGACCCAGGTACAGCGACCCGAGCCCCGGGACCATGCCGCTAGGGGCGTGGCTAGACCCAAGCCCGGGCCGGGAAGGGTGGCGGGGCCGGCGCAAGCGCAGACACTTGACCCCTGGCAGAATGGCGGCCTGGGTCCCCCAAGCCCGATCAAGCATGTCTCCCGGGATGCAACCAGCAGTCTTTGCGCCCACTCGGAAGGCTGCTTCGGGGAGGCTGGACCCCCTACACGTGGCCCTTTTCGGGCCTAGCGTGGTGACCCAGCTACAGTGACCCGACCCCCGGGCCTGTGCCACTAGGGGCGTGGCTAGACCCAAGCCCGGGCCGGGAAGAGGGGCGGGGCCGGCACGCGGGGACCTGACCCCTGGCAGAATGGCGGCTGGGGTCCCCAAGCCTCATTAAGCCAGTCTCTCGGGATGCAACCAGCAGTCTTCAAGCCCACTCGGAAGGCTGCTTTGGGGAGGCTGGACCCCCCACGCGTGGCCCTTTTCGGGTCTAGCGTGGTGACCCAGGTACAGCGACACGACCCCCGTGACATTGCCGCTAGGGGCGTGGCTAGACCCAAGCCCGGGCCGGGAAGGGGGGCGGGGCCGGCGGGTGCGTACACGCGACCCCTGGCAGAATGGCGGCCTGGGTCCCACAAGCACGATCAAGTATGTCTCCCGGGATGCAATCAGCAGTCTTTGCACCCACTCGGAAGGCTGCTTCGGGGAGGCTGGACCCCTAACACCTGGCCCTTTTCAGGCCTAGCGTGGTGACCCAGTTACAGCGACACGACCCCCGGGCCTGTGCCGCTAGGGGCGTGAGTAGACCCTAGCCCGGGCCGGGAAGGGGGGCGGGGCCGGCGCGCGCAGACACATGACCCCTGGCTGAATGGCGGACTGGGTCCCCAAGCCCGATCAAGCCTGTCTCCTGGGATGCCACCAGCAGTCTTTGCGCCCACTTGGAAGGCTGCTTCGGAGAGGCTGGACCCCCCACGCGTGGCCCTTTTCGGGCCTAGCGTGGTGACCCAGGTACAGCGACACAACCCCCGGGCCTGTGCCACTAGGGGCGTGGCTAGACCCAAGCCCGGGCCGGGAAGAGGGGCATGGCCTGTGCGCGCAGGTACGTGACCCCTGGCAGAATGGCGGCCGGGGACCCAAGCCCGATCAAGCCTGTCTCCCGGGATGCAACCAGCAGTCTTCAAGCCCACTCGGAAGGCTGCTTCGGGGCGCTGGACCCCCCACATGTGGCCCTTTTCGGGCCTAGCGTGGTGACCCAGGTACAGTGACCCGACACCCGGGCCCGTGCCGCTAGGGTCGTGGCTAGACCCAAGCCCGGGCCGGGAAGGGGGGCGGGGCCGGAGCGCACAGACAGGTGACCCCTGGCAGAATGGCGGCTGGGGTCCCCAAGCCCCATTAAGCCAGTCTCTCGGGATGCAACCAGCATTCTTCAAGGCCACTCGGAAGGCTGCTTCAGGGAGGCTGGACCCCCCACGTGTGGCCATTTTCGGGCATAGCGTGGTGACCCAGGTACAGTGACCCGACCCCAGGGCCCGTGGCACTAGGGGTGTGGCTAGACCAAAGCCCGGGCAGGGAAGAGGGGCGGGGCCATCACAATGGGACGTGACCCCTGGCAGAATGGCGGCCGGGATCCCCAAGCTCGATCAAGCCTGTCTCCCGGGATGCAACCAGCAGTCTTCGAGCCCATTCGGAAGGCTGCTTCAGGGAGGCTGGACCCCCCACGCGTGGCCCTTTTCGGGCCTAGCGTGGTGACCCAGGTACAGCTACACGACCCCCGGGCCTGTGCCACTAGGGGCGTGGCTAGACCCAAGCCCGGGCCGGGAAGAGGGGCCGGTCCGCTGCACGCAGTCACGTGACCCCTGGCAGAATGGCGGCCGGGGTCCACAAGCCAGATTAAGCCTGTCTCCCGGGATGCAACCAGCAGTCTTTGCGCCCACTCGGAAGGCTGCTTCAGGGAGGCTGGACCCCCCACGCGTGGCCCTTTTCGGGCCTAGCGTGGTGACCCAGGTACAGCGACCTGACCCCCGGGCCCATGCCACTAGGGGCGTTGCTAGACCCAAGCCTGGGCCGGGAAGAGGGGCGGGGCCATCGCACGGGGCCGGTGACCCCTGGCAGAATGGCGGCCGGGGTCCCCAAGCCCGATCAAGCCTGTCTCCCGGGATGCAACCAGCAGTCTTTGCGCCCACTCGGAAGGCTGCTTCGGGGAGGCTGGACCCACCACGCGTGGCGCTTTGCGGGCCTCGCGTTGTGACCCAGGTACAGCGACCCGACACCCGGGACTGTGCTGCTAGGGGCGTGGCTAGACCCAAGCCCGGGCCGGGAAGAGGGGCATGGCCTGTGCGCACAGACACGTGACCCCTGGCAGAATGGCGGCCGGGGACCCAAGCCCGATCAAGCCAGTCTCTCGGGATGCAACCAGCAGTCTTCAAGCCCACTTGGAAGGCTGCTTCGGGGAGGCTGGACCCCCCACGCGTGGCCCTTTTCGGGCCTAGCGTGGTGACCCAGGTACAGCGACCCGACCCCTGGGCCCTTGGCACTAGGGGCATGGCTAGACCCAAGCCCGGGCCGGGAAGAGGGGCGGGGCCATTACACGGGGACGTGACCCCTGGCAGAATGGCGGCCGGGGTCCCCAAGCCCGATCAAGCCTGTCTCCCGGGATGCAAGCTGCAGTCTTCGCGCCCACTTGGAAGGCTGCTTCAGGGAGGCTGGACCCCCCACGCGTGGCGCTTTTCGGGCATAGCGTGGTGACCCAGGTACAGCGACCTGACCCCGGGCCCATGCCAGTAGGGGCGTTGCTAGACGCAAGCTTGGGCTGGGAAGAGGGGCGGGGCCATCGCACGGGGACGTGACCCCTGGCAGAATGGCGGCCGGGGTCCCCAAGCCCGATCAAGCCTGTCTCCCAGGATACAACCAGCAATCTTCGCGCCCACTCGGAAGGCTGCTTCGGGGTGGCTGGACCCACCACATGTGGCCCTTTTCGGGCCTAGCGTGGTGACCCAGGTACAGTGACCCGACTCAAGGGCCCGTGCTGCTAGGGGCGTGGCTAGACCCAAGCCCGGGCCGGGAAGAGGGGAGGGGCCGGAGCGCGCAGGGACGTGACCCCTGGCAGAATGGCGGCTGGGGTCCCCAAGCCTCATTAAGCCAGTCTCTCGGGATGCAACCAGCAGTCTTCAAGCCCACTCGGAAGGCAGCTTTGGGGAGGCTGGACCCCCCATGCGTGGCCCTTTTCGGGTCTAGCGTGGTGACCCAGGTACAGCGACACGACCCCCGTGACATTGCCGCTAGGGGCGTGGCTAGACTCAAGCCCGGGCCGGGAAGGGGGGCGGGGCCGGCGCACGCGTACACGCAACCCCTGGCAGAATGGCGGCCTGGGTCCCACAAGCCCGATCAAGTATGTCTCCCGGGATGCAATCAGCAGTCTTTGCACCCACTCGGAAGGCTGCTTCGGGGAGGCTGGACCCCTTACACCTGGCCCTTTTCAGGCCTAGCGTGGTGACCCAGTTACAGCGACACGACCCCCGGGCCTGTGCCGCTAGGGGCGTGAGTAGACCCAAGCCCGGGCCGGGAAGGGGGGCGGGGCCGGCGCGCACAGACACATGACCCCTGGCTGAATGGCGGACTGGGTCCCCAAGCCCGATCAAGCCTGTCTCCTGGGATGCCACCAGCAGTCTTTGCGCCCACTTGGAAGGCTGCTTCGGGGAGGCTGGACCAATCACATGTCGCCCTTTTCGGGCCTAGCGTGGTGACCCAGGTACAGCGACACGACCCCCGGGCCTGTGCCACTAGGGGCGTGGCTAGACCCAAGCCCGGGCCGGGAAGAGGGTCGGGGCCGGTGCACGCAGTCACGTGACCCCTGGCAGAATGGCGGCCGGGGTCCACAAGCCAGATTAAGCCTGTCTCCCGGGATGCAACCAGCAGTCTTCGCGCCCACTCGGAAGGCTGCTTCAGGGAGGCTGGACCCCCCACGCGTGGCCCTTTTCGGGCATAGCGTGGTGACCCAGGTACAGCGACCTGATCCCCGGGCCCGTGCCGCTAGGGGCGTGGCTAGACCCAAGCCCGGGCCGGGAAGAGGGGCGGGCCCGGCGCGCGCAGACAGGTGACCCCTGGCAGAATGGCTGCCAGGATCCCCAAGAACAATCAAGCCTGTCTCCCGGGATGCAACCAGCAGTCTTTGCGCCCACTCGGAAGGCTGCTTCAGGGAGGCTGGACACCCACACGCGTGGCCCTTTTCGGGCCTAGCGTGGTGACTCAGGTACAGCGACCTGACCCCCGAGACCATGCCACTAGGGGCGTTGCTAGACCCAAGCCTGGGCCGGGAAGAGGGGCGGGGCCATCGCACGGGGACGTGACCCCTGGCAGAATGGCGGCCGGGGTTCCCAAGCCCGATCAAGCCTGTCTCCCGGGATGCAACCAGCAGTCTTCGAGCCCATTCGGAAGGCTGCTTCAGGGAGGCTGGACCCCCCACGCGTGGCCCTTTTCGGGCCTAGCGTGGTGACCCAGGTACAGCGACACGACCCCCGGGCCTGTGCCACTAGGGGCGTGGCTAGACCCAAGCCCGGGCCGGGAAGAGGGGCCGGTCCGGTGCACGCAGTCACGTGACCCCTGGCAGAATGGCGGCCGGGGTCCACAAGCCAGATTAAGCCTGTCTCCTGGGATGCAACCAGCAGTCTTTGCGCCCACTCGGAAGGCTGCTTCAGGGAGGCTGGACCCCCCACGCGTGGCCCTTTTCGGGCCTAGCGTGGTGACCCAGGTACAGCGACCTGACCCCCGGGCCCATGCCACTAGGGGCGTTGCTAGACCCAAGCCTGGGCCGGGAAGAGGGGCGGGGCCATCGCACGGGGCCGGTGACCACTGGCAGAATGGCGGCCGGGGTCCCCAAGCCCGATCAAGCCAGTCTCTCGGGATGCAACCAGCAGTCTTCAAGCCCACTTGGAAGGCTGCTTCGGGGAGGCTGGACCCCCCACGCTTGGCCCTTTTCGGGCCTAGCGTGGTGACCCAAGTACAGCGACCCGACCCCTGGGCCCTTGGCACTAGGGGCATGGCTAGACCCAAGCCCGGGCCGGGAAGAGGGGCGGGGCCATTACACGGGGACGTGACCCCTGGCAGAATGGCGGCCGGGGTCCCCAAGCCCGATCAAGCCTGTCTCCCGGGATGCAAGCAGCAGTCTTCGCGCCCACTCGGAAGGCTGCTTCAGGGAGGCTGGACCCCCCACGCGTGGCGCTTTTCGGGCATAGCGTGGTGACCCAGGTACAGCGACCTGACCCCGGGCCCATGCCAGTAGGGGCGTTGCTAGACGCAAGCTTGGGCTGGGAAGAGGGGCAGGGCCATCGCACGGGGACGTGACCCCTGGCAGAATGGCGGCCGGGGTCCCCAAGCCCGATCAAGCCTGTCTCCCAGGATGCAACCAGCAATCTTCGCGCCCACTCGGAAGGCTGCTTCGGGGTGGCTGGACCCACAACATGTGGCCCTTTTCGGGCCTAGCGTGGTGACCCAGGTACAGTGACCCGACTCAAGGGCCCGTGCTGCTAGGGGCGTTGCTAGACCCAAGCCCGGGCCGGGAAGAGGGGAGGGGCCGGAGCGCGCAGGGACGTGACCCCTGGCAGAATGGCGGCTGGGGTCCCCAAGCCTCATTAAGCCAGTCTCTCCGGATGCAACCAGCAGTCTTCAAGCCCACTCGGAAGGCAGCTTTGGGGAGGCTGGACCCCCCACGCGTGGCCCTTTTCGGGTCTAGCGTGGTGACCCAGGTACAGCGACACGACCCCCGTGACATTGCCGCTAGGGGCGTGGCTAGACCCAAGCCCGGGCCGGGAAGGGAGGCGGGGCCGGCGCGCGCAGACACATGACCCCTGGCTGAATGGCGGCCGGGGTCCCCAAGCCCGATCAAGCCTGTCTCCTGGGATGCCACCAGCAGTCTTTGCGCCCACTTGGAAGGCTGCTTCGGAGAGGCTGGACCCCCCACGCGTGGCCCTTTTCGGGCCTAGCGTGGTGACCCAGGTACAGCGACACGACCTCCGGGCCTGTGCCACTAGGGGCGTGGCTAGACCCAAGCCCGGGCCGGGAAGAGGGTCGGGGCCGGTGCACGCAGTCACGTGACCCCTGGCAGAATGGCGGCCGGGGTCCACAAGCCAGATTAAGCCTGTCTCCCGGGATGCAACCAGCAGTCTTCGCGCCCACTCGGAAGGCTGCTTCAGGGAGGCTGGACCCCCCACGCGTGGCCCTTTTCGGGCATAGCGTGGTGACCCAGGTACAGCGACCCGACTCCCGGGCCCGTGCCACTAGGTTCGTGGCTAGACCCAAGCCCGGGCCGGGAAGAGGGGCGGGGCCGGCGCGCGCAGACAGGTGACCCCTGGCAGAATGGCTGCCAGGATCCCCAAGCCCAATCAAGCCTGTCTCCCGGGATGCAACCAGCAGTCTTTGCGCCCACTCGGAAGGCTGCTTCAGGGAGGCTGGACACCCACACGCGTGGCCCTTTTCGGGCCTAGCGTGGTGACTCAGGTACAGCGACCTGACCCCCGAGACCATGCCACTAGGGGCGTTGCTAGACCCAAGCCTGGGCCGGGAAGAGGGGCGGGGCCATCGCACGGGGCCGGTGACCACTGGCAGAATGGCGGCTGGGGTCCCCAAGCCCGATCAAGCCTGTCTCCCGGGATGCAACCAGCAATCTACGCGCCCACTCGGAAGGCTGCTTCGGGGTGGCTGGACCCACCACATGTGGCCCTTTTCGGGCCTAGTGTGGTGACCCAGGTACAGTGACCCGACCCCCGGTACCATGCCGCTAGGGTCGTGGCTAGACCCAAGCCGGGGCCGGGAAGGGGGGCGGGGCCGGCGCGCGCGGGGACGTGACCCCTGGCAGAATGGCGGCCGGGGTCCCCCAAGCCCCATCAACCCTGTCTCCCGGGATGCAACCAGCAGTCTTTGCGCCCACTCGGAAGGCTGCTTCAGGGAGGCTGGACCCACCACGCGTGGCGCTTTGCGGGCCTCGCGTTGTGACCCAGGTACAGCGACCCGACCCCCGGGCCTGTGCTGCTAGGGGCGTGGCTAGACCCAAGCCCGGGCCTGGAAGAGGGGCATGGCCGGAGCGCGCGGGGACGTGACCCCTGGCAGAATGGCGGCCGGGGACCCAAGCCCGATCAAGCCAGTCTCTCGGGATGCAACCAGCAGTCTTCAAGCCCACTTGGAAGGCTGCTTCGGGGAGGCTGGACCCCCCACCCGTGGCCCTTTTCGGGCCTAGCGGGTGACCCAGGTACAGCGACCCGACCCCTGGGCCCTTGGCACTAGGGGCATGGCTAGACCCAAGCCCGGGCCGGGAAGAGGGGCGGGGCCACTACACGGGGACGTGACCCCTGCAAGAATGGCGGCCGGGGTCCCCAAGCCCGATCAAGCCTGTCTCCCGGGATGCAACCAGCAGTCTTCAAGCCCACTCGGAAGGCTGCTTCGGGGAGGCTGGACCCCCCCAAGCGTGGCCCTTTTCGGGTCTAGCGTGGTGACCCAGGTACAGCGACACGACCCCCGTGACATTGCCGCTAGGGGCGTGGCTAGACCCAAGCCCGGGCCGGGAAGGGGGGCGGGGCAGGCGCGCGCGTTCACGCGACCCCTGGCAGAATGGCGGCCTGGGTCCCACAAGCCCCATCAAGTATGTCTCCCGGGATGCAATCAGCAGTCTTTGCACCCACTCGGAAGGCTGCTTCTGGGAGGCTGGACCCCTTACACCTGGCCCTTTTCAGGCCTAGCGTGGTGACCCAGTTACAGCGACCCAACCCAGGGGCCTGTGCCGCTAGGGGCGTGAGTAGACCCAAGCCCAGGCCGGGAAGGGGGGCGGGCCGGCGCGCGCAGACACATGACCCCTGGCTGAATGGCGGACTGGGTCCCCAAGCCCGATCAAGCCTGTCTCCCGGGATGCAACCAGCAGTCTTTGCGCCCACTTGGAAGGCTGCTTCGGGGAGGCTGGACCCCCCACGTTGGCCCTTTTCGGGCATAGCTTGGTGACCCAGGTACAGTGACCCGACTCCCGGGCCCGTGCCACTAGGGGCGTGGCTAGACCCAAGCCCGGGCCGGGAAGAGGGGCGGGGCCGGCGTGCGCAGACAGGTGACCCCTGGCAGAATGGCTGCCAGGATCCCCAAGCCCAATCAAGCCTGTCTCCCGGGATGCAACCAGCAATCTACGCGCCCACTCGGAAGGCTGCTTCGGGGTGGCTGGACCCACCACATGTGGCCCTTTTCGGGCCTAGCGTGGTGACCCAGGTACAGTGACCCGACTCCCGGGCCCGTGCCGCTAGGGGCGTGGCTAGACCCAAGCCCGGGCCTGGAAGAGGGCCGGGGCCGGCGTGCAGGGACGTGACACCTGGCAGAATGGCGGCCGGGATCCCCAAGCCCGATCAAGCCTGTCTCCCGGGATGCAACCAGCAGTCTTTGCGCCCACTCGGAAGGCTGCTTCAGGGAGGCTGGACCCACCACGCGTGGCGCTTTGCGGGCCTCGCGTTGTGACCCAGGTACAGCGACCCGACACCCGGGCCTGTGCTGCTAGGGGCGTGGCTAGACCCAAGCCTGGGCCGGGAAGAGGGGCGGGGCCGGCGTGCAGGGACGTGACCCCTGGCAGAATGGCGGCCGGGGATCCAATCCCGATCAAGCCAGTCTCTCGGGATGCAACCAGCAGTCTTCAAGCCCACTCGGAAGGCTGCTTCGGGGAGGCTGGACCCCCCACGCGTGGCCCTTTTCGGGTCTAGCGTGGTGACCCAGGTACAGCGACACGACCCCCGTGACATTGCCGCTAGGGGCGTGGCTAGACCCAAGCCCGGGCCGGGAAGGGGGGCGGGGCCGGCGCGCGCAGACACGTGACCCCTGGCTGAATGGCGGACTGGGTCCCCAAGCCCGATCAAGCCTGTCTCCCGGGATGCAACCAGCAGTCTTTGCGCCCACTTGGAAGGCTGCTTCGGGGAGGCTGGACCCCCCACGCGTGGCCCTTTTCGGGCCTAGCGTGGTGACCCAGTTACAGCGACCCGATCCCCTTGGTCCGTGCCGCTAGGTTCGTGGCTAGACCCAAGCCTGGGCCGGGAAGAGGGGCGGGGCCGGCGCACGGGGACCTGACCCCTGGCAGAAAGGCAGCTGGGGTCCCCAAGCCCCATTAAGCCTGTCTCCCGGGATGCAACCAGCAGTCTTCAAGCCCACTCGGAAGGCTGCTTCGGGGAGGCTGGACCCCCCACGCGTGGCCCTTTTCGGGCCTAGCGTGGTGACCCAGTTACAGCGACCCGACCCCCGGGCCCTTGGCACTAGGGGCATGGCTAGACCAAAGCCCGGGCCGGGAAGAGGGGCGGGTCCGGAGCACGCAGACACATGACCCCTGGCTGAATGGCGGCCGGGGACCCAAGCCCGATCAAGCCAGTCTCTCGGGATGCAACCAGCAGTCTTCAAGCCCACTTGGAAGGCTGCTTCGGGGAGGCTGGACCCCCCACCCGTGGCCCTTTTCGGGCCTAGCGTGGTGACCCAGGTACAGTGACCCGACCCCTGGGCCCTTGGCACTAGGGGCATGGCTAGACCAAAGCCCGGGCCGGGAAGAGGGGCGGGGCCATTACACGGGGACGTGACCCCTGGCAGAATGGCGGCTGGGTTCCCCAAGCCTCATTAAGCCAGTCTTTCGGGATGCAACCAGCAGTCTTCAAGCCCACTCGGAAGGCAGCTTTGGGGAGGCTGGACCCCCCACCCGTGGCCCTTTTCGGGCCTAGCGTGGTGACCCAGGTACAGCGACCCGACCCCCGGGCCCGTGGCACTGGGGCATGGCTAGACCCAAGCCTGGGCCGGGAAGAGGGTCGGGGCCGTTGCGCTCTGACAAGTGACCCCTGCAAGAATGGCGGCCGGGGTCCCCAAGCCCGATCAAGCCTGTCTCCCGGGATGCAACCAGCAGTCTTCAAGCCCACTCGGAAGGCTGCTTCGGGGTGGCTGGACCCCCCCAAGCGTGGCCCTTTTCGGGTCTAGCGTGGTGACCCAGGTACAGCGACACGACCCCCGTGACATTGCCGCTAGGGGCGTGGCTAGACCCAAGCCCAGGCCGGGAAGGGGGGCGGGCCGGCGCGCACAGACACATGACCCCTGGCTGAATGGCGGACTGGGTCCCCAAGCCCGATCAAGCCTGTCTCCCGGGATGCAACCAGCAGTCTTTGCGCCCACTTGGAAGGCTGCTTCGGGGAGGCTGGACCCCCCACGCGTGGCCCTTTTCGGGCATAGCGTGGTGACCCAGGTACAGTGACCCGACCCCCGGGCCCGTGCCGCTAGGGGCGTGGCTAGACCCAAGCCTGGGCCGGGAAGGGGGGCGGGGCCGGCGTGCGCAGACAGGTGACCCCTGGCAGAATGGCTGCCAGGATCCCCAAGCCCAATCAAGCCTGTCTCCCGGGATGCAACCAGCAGTCTTTGCGCCCACTCGGAAGGCAGCTTCAGGGAGGCTGGACACCCACACGCGTGGCCCTTTTCGGGCCTAGTGTGGTGACTCAGGTACAGCGACCTGACCCCCGAGACCATGCCACTAGGGGCGTTGCTAGACCCAAGCCTGGGCCGGGAAGAGGGGCGGGGCCATCGCACGGGGCCGGTGACCACTGGCAGAATGGCGGCCGGGGTCCCCAAGCCCGATCAAGCCTGTCTCCCGGGATGCAACCAGCAATCTACGCGCCCACTCGGAAGGCTGCTTCGGGGTAGCTGGACCCACCACATGTGGCCCTTTTCGGGCCTAGCGTGGTGACCCAGGTACAGTGACATGACTCCCGGGCCCGTGCCGCTAGGGGCGTGGCTAGACCCAAGCCCAGGCCGGGAAGAGGGGCGGGGCCGGCGTGCAGTGACGTGACACCTGGCAGAATGGCGGCCGGGATCCCCAAGCCCGATCAAGCCTGTCTCCCGGGATGCAACCAGCAGTCTTTGCGCCCACTCGGAAGGCTGCTTCAGGGAGGCTGGACCCACCACGCGTGGCGCTTTGCGGGCCTCGCGTTGTGACCCAGGTACAGCGACCCGACACCCGGGCCTGTGCTGCTAGGGGCATGGCTAGACCCAAGCCTGGGCCGGGAAGAGGGGCGGGGCCATTACACGGGGACGTGACCCCTGGCAGAATGGCGGCCGGGGATCCAATCCCGATCAAGCCAGTCTCTCGGGATGCAAGCAGCAGTCTTCGCGCCCACTCGGAAGGCTGCTTCAGGGAGGCTGGACCCCCCACGCGTGGCCCTTTTCGGGTCTAGCGTGGTGACCCAGGTACAGCGACCTGACCCCCGAGACCATGCCACTAGGGGCGTTGCTAGACCCAACCCTGGGCCGGGAAGAGGGGCGGGGCCATCGCACGGGGACGTGACCCCTGGCAGAATGGCGGCCTGGGTCCCACAAGCCCCATCAAGTATGTCTCCCGGGATGCAATCAGCAGTCTTTGCACCCACTCGGAAGGCTGCTTCTGGGAGGCTGGACCCCTTACACCTGGCCCTTTTCAGGCCTAGCGTGGTGACCCAGTTACAGCGACCCGACCCCCGGGCCTGTGCCGCTAGGTGCGTGAGTAGACCCAAGCCCAGGCCGGGAAGGGGGGCGGGGACGGCGCGCGCAGACACGTGACCCCTGGCTGAATGGCGGACTGGGTCCCCAAGCCCGATCAAGCCTGTCTCCCGGGATGCAACCAGCAGTCTTTGTGCCCTTGGTCCGTGCCGCTAGGTTCGTGGCTAGACCCAAGCATGGGCCGGGAAGAGGGGCGGGGCCGGCGCACGGGGACGTGACCCCTGGCAGAAAGGCAGCTGGGGTCCTCAAGCCCCATTAAGCCTGTCTCCCGGGATGCAACCAGCAGTCTTTGTGCCCACTCGGAAGGCTGCTTCGGGGAGGCTGGACCCCCCACGCGTGGTCCTTTTCGGGCCTAGCGTGGTGACCCAGTTACAGCGACCCGACCCCCGGGCCTGTGCCGCTAGGGGCGTGGCTAGACCCAAGCCCGGGCCGGGAAGAGGGGCGGGCCCGGCGCGCGCAGACAGGTGACCCCTGGCAGAATGGCTGCCAGGATCCCCAAGCCCAATCAAGCCTGTCTCCCGGGATGCAAACAGCAGTCTTTGCGCCCACTCGGAAGGCTGCTTCGGGGAGTCTGGACCCCCCACACGTGGCCCTTTTCGGGCCTAGCGTGGTGACCGAGGTACAGCGACCCGACACCAGGGCCCGTGCCACTAGGGGCGTGGCTAGACCCAAACACGGGCAGGGAAGAGGGGCGGGGCCAGTGCTTTGGTACGTGACCCCTGGCAGAATGGCGGCTGGGGTCCCCCAAGCCCGATCAAGCCTGTCTCCCGGGATGCAACCAGCAGTCTTTGCGCCCACTTGGAAGGCTGCTTCGGGGAGGCTGGACGCCCCACACGGGGCCCATTACGGTCCTAGCGTGGTGACCCAGGTACAGCAACCAGACCCCCGGTCCCGTACTGAAAGGGGCGTGGCTAGCCCCAAGCCCGGGCCGGGAAGGGGGGCGGGGCCGGCGTGGACAGGGACATGACCCCTGGCAGAATGGCGGCCGGGGTCCACCAAGCCCGATCAAGCCTGTCTCCCGGGATGCAACCAGCAGTCTTTGCGCCCACTTGGAAGGCTGCTTCAGGGAGGCTGGACCCCTTACACGTGGCCCTTTTCGGGGCTAGTGTGGTGACCCAGGTACAGCGACCTGACCCCCGGGCCCGTGCAGCTAGGGGCGTGGCTAGACCCAAGCCCGGGCCGGGAAGAGGGGCGGGGCCGGCGTGCAGGGACGTGACCCCTGGCAGAATGGCGGCCGGGATCCCCAAGCCCGATCAACCCTGTCTCCCGGGATGCAACCAGCAGTCTTCAAGCCCACTTGGAAGGCTGCTTCGGGGAGGCTGGACCCCCCACGCGTGGCCCTTTTCGGGCCTAGCGGGTGACCCAGGTACAGCGACCCGACCCCTGGGCCCTTGGCACTAGGGGCATGGCTAGACCCAAGCCCGGGCCGGGAAGAGGGGCTGGGCCACTACACGGGGACGTGACCCCTGGCAGAATGGCGGCTGGGTTCCCCAAGCCTCATTAAGCCAGTCTTTCGGGATGCAACCAGCAGTCTTCAAGCCCACTCGGAAGGCAGCTTTGGGGAGGCTGGACCCCCCACCCGTGGCCCTTTTCGGGCCTAGCGTGGTGACCCAGGTACAGCGACACGACCCCCGTGACATTGCCGCTAGGGGCGTGGCTAGACCCAAGCCCGGGCCGGGAAGGGGGGCGGGGCCAGCGCGCGCGTTCACGCGACCCCTGGCAGAATGGCGGCCTGGGTCCCACAAGCCCGATCAAGTATGTCTCCCGGGATGCAATCAGCAGTCTTTGCGCCCACTCGGAAGGCAGCTTCAGGGAGGCTGGACACCCACACGCGTGGCCCTTTTCGGGCCTAGCGTGGTGACTCAGGTACAGCGACCTGACCCCCGAGACCATGCCACTAGGGGCGTTGCTAGACCCAAGCCTGGGCCGGGAAGAGGGGCGGGGCCATCGCACGGGGCCGGTGACCACTGGCAGAATGGCGGCCGGGGTCCCCAAGCCCGATCAAGCCTGTCTCCCGGGATGCAACCAGCAGTCTTCGAGCCCATTCGGAAGGCTGCTTCAGGGAGGTTGGACCCCCCACGCGTGGCCCTTTTCGGGCATAGCTTGGTGACCCAGGTACAGCGACACGACCCCCGGGCCTGTGCCACTAGGGGCGTGGCTAGACCCAAGCCCGGGCCGGGAAGAGGGTCGGGTCCGGTGCACGCAGTCACGTGACCCCTGGCAGAATGGCGGCCGGGGTCCACAAGCCAGATTAAGCCTGTCTCCCGGGATGCTACCAGCAGTCTTCGCGCCCACTCGGAAGGCTGCTTCAGGGAGGCTGGACCCCCCACGCGTGGCCCTTTTCGGGCATAGCGTGGTGACCCAGGTACAGCGACCTGACGCCCGGGCCCATGCCACTAGGGGCGTTGCTAGACCCAAGCCCAGGCCGGGAAGAGGGGCGGGGCCATCGCACGGGGCCGGTGACCACTGGCAGAATGGCGGCCGGGGTCCCCAAGCCCGATCAAGCCAGTCTCTCGGGATGCAACCAGCAGTCTTCAAGCCCACTTGGAAGGCAGCTTCTGGGAGGCTGGACCCCCCACGCGTGGCCCTTTTCGGGCCTAGCGTGGTGACCCAGGTACAGCGACCCGACCCCTGGGCCCTTGGCACTAGGGGCATGGCTAGACCCAAGCCCGGGCCGGGAAGAGGGGCGGGGCCATTACACGGGGACGTGGCCCCTGGCAGAATGGCGGCCGGGGTCCCCAAGCCCGATCAAGCCTGTCTCCCGGGATGCAAGCAGCAGTCTTCGCGCCCACTCGGAAGGCTGCTTCAGGGAGGCTGGACCCCCCACGCGTGGCGCTTTTCGGGCATAGCGTGGTGACCCAGGTACAGCGACCTGACCCCGGGCCCATGCCAGTAGGGGCGTTGCTAGACGCAAGGTTGGGCTGGGAAGAGGGGCAGGGCCATCGCACGGGGACGTGACCCCTGGCAGAATGGCGGCCGGGGTCCCCAAGCCCGATCAAGCCTGTCTCCCATGATGCAACCAGCAATCTTCGCGCCCACTCGGAAGGCTGCTTCGGGGTGGCTGGACCCACCACATGTGGCCCTTTTCGGGCCTAGCGTGGTGACCCAGGTACAGCGACACGACCCCCGTGACATTGCCGCTAGGGGCGTGGCTAGACCCAAGCCCGGGCCGGGAAGGGGGGCGGGGCCATCGCACGGGGACGTGACCCCTGGCAGAATGGCGGCCGGGGTCCACAAGCCAGATCAAGCCTGTCTCCCGGGATGCAACCAGCAGTCTTCAAGCCCACTCGGAAGGCTGCTTCGGGGAGGCTGGACCCACATGTGTGGCCATTTTCGGGCATAGCGTGGTGACCCAGGTACAGCGACCTGATCCCCGGGCCCGTGCCGCTAGGGGCGTGGCTAGACCCAAGCCCGGGCCGGGAAGAGGGGCGGGCCCGGCGCGCGCAGACAGGTGACCCCTGGCAGAATGGCTGCCAGGATCCCCAAGCCCAATCAAGCCTGTCTCCTGGGATGCAACCAGCAGTCTTTGCGCCCACTCGGAAGGCTGCTTCAGGGAGGCTGGACACCCACACGCGTGGCCCTTTTCGGGCCTAGCGTGGTGACTCAGGTACAGCGACCTGACCCCCGAGACCATGCCACTAGGGGCGTTGCTAGACCCAAGCCTGGGCCCGGAAGAGGGGCGGGGCCATCGCACGGGGACGTGACCACTGGCAGAATGGCGGCCGGGGTCCCCAAGCCCGATCAAGCCTGTCTCCCGGGATGCAACCAGCAATCTACGCGCCCACTCGGAAGGCTGCTTCGGGGTGGCTGGACCCACCACATGTGGCCCTTTTCGGGCCTAGCGTGGTGACCCAGGTACAGTGACCCGACCCCAGGGCCCGTGGCACTAGGGGTGTGGCTAGACCAAAGCCCGGGCAGGGAAGAGGGGCGGGGCCGGCGTGCAGGGACGTGACACCTGGCAGAATGGCGGCCGGGATCCCCAAGCCCGATCAACCCTGTCTCCCGGGATGCAACCAGCAGTCTTCAAGCCCACTCGGAAGGCTGCTTCAGGGAGGCTGGACCCCCCACGCGTGGCGCTTTGCGGGCCTCGCGTTGTGACCCAGGTACAGTGACCCGACACCCGGGCCTGTGCTGCTAGGTGCGTGGCTAGACCCAAGCCCGGGCCTGGAAGAGGGGCATGGCCGGAGTGCGCGGGGACGTGACCCCTGGCAGAATGGCGGCCGGGGACCCAAGCCCGATCAAGCCAGTCTCTCGGGATGCAACCAGCAGTCTTCAAGCCCACTTGGAAGGCTGCTTCGGGGAGGCTGGACCCCCCACCCGTGGCCCTTTTCGGGCCTAGCGGGTGACCCAGGTACAGCGACCCGACCCCTGGGCCCTTGGCACTAGGGGCATGGCTAGACCCAAGTCCGGGCCGGGAAGAGGGGCGGGGCCACTACACGGGGACGTGACCCCTGGCAGAATGGCGGCTGGGTTCCCCAAGCCTCATTCAGCCAGTCTTTCGGGATGCAACCAGCAGTCTTCAAGCCCACTCGGAAGGCAGCTTTGGGGAGGCTGGACCCCCCACCCGTGGCCCTTTTCGGGCCTAGCGTGGTGACCCAGGTACAGTGACCCGACCCCCGTGACATTGCCGCTAGGGGCGTGGCTAGAACCAAGCCCGGGCCGGGAAGGGGGGCGGGGCCGGCGCGCGCGTTCACGCGACCCCTGGCAGAATGGCGGCCTGGGTCCCACAAGCCCGATCAAGTATGTCTCCCGGGATGCAATCAGCAGTCTTTGCGCCCACTCGGAAGGCAGCTTCAGGGAGGCTGGACACCCACACGCGTGGCCCTTTTCGGGCCTAGCGTGGTGACTCAGGTACAGCGACCTGACCCCCGAGACCATGCCACTAGGGGCGTTGCTAGACCCAAGCCTGGGCCGGGAAGAGGGGCGGGGCCATCGCACGGGGCCGGTGACCACTGGCAGAATGGCGGCCGGGGTCCCCAAGCCCGATCAAGCCTGTCTCCCGGGATGCAACCAGCAGTCTTCGAGCCCATTCGGAAGGCTGCTTCAGGGAGGTTGGACCCCCCACGCGTGGCCCTTTTCGGGCCTAGCGTGGTGACCCAGGTACAGCGACACGACCCCCGGGCCTGTGCCACTAGGGGCGTGGCTAGACCCAAGCCCGGGCCGGGAAGAGGGTCGGGTCCGGTGCACGCAGTCACGTGACCCCTGGCAGAATGGCGGCCGGGGTCCACAAGCCAGATTAAGCCTGTCTCCCGGGATGCAACCAGCAGTCTTCGCGCCCACTCGGAAGGCTGCTTCAGGGAGGCTGGACCCCCCACGTGTGGCCCTTTTCGGGCATAGCGTGGTGACCCAGGTACAGCGACCTGACCCCCGGGCCCATGCCACTAGGGGCGTTGCTAGACCCAAGCCCAGGCCGGGAAGAGGGGCGGGGCCATCGCACGGGGCCGGTGACCACTGGCAGAATGGCGGCCGGGGTCCCCAAGCCCGATCAAGCCAGTCTCTCGGGATGCAACCAGCAGTCTTCAAGCCCACTTGGAAGGCTGCTTCTGGGAGGCTGGACCCCCCACGCGTGGCCCTTTTCGGGCCTAGCGTGGTGACCCAGGTACAGCGACCCGACCCCTGGGCCCTTGGCACTAGGGGCATGGCTAGACCCAAGCCCGGGCCGGGAAGAGGGGCGGGGCCATCGCACGGGGACGTGGCCCCTGGCAGAATGGCGGCCGGGGTCCCCAAGCCCGATCAAGCCTGTCTCCCGGGATGCAAGCAGCAGTCTTCGCGCCCACTCGGAAGGCTGCTTCAGGGAGGCTGGACCCCCCACGCGTGGCGCTTTTCGGGCATAGCGTGGTGACCCAGGTACAGCGACCTGACCCCGGGCCCATGCCAGTAGGGGCGTTGCTAGACGCAAGCTTGGGCTGGGAAGAGGGGCAGGGCCATCGCACGGGGACGTGACCCCTGGCAGAATGGCGGCCGGGGTCCCCAAGCCCGATCAAGCCTGTCTCCCAGGATGCAACCAGCAATCTTCGCGCCCACTCGGAAGGCTGCTTCGGGGTGGCTGGACCCTCCACATGTGGCCCTTTTCGGGCCTAGCGTGGTGACCCAGGTACAGTGACCCGACTCAAGGGCCCGTGCTGCTAGGGGCGTGGCTAGACCCAAGCCCGGGCCGGGAAGAGGGGAGGGGCCGGAGCGCGCTGGGACGTGACCCCTGGCAGAATGGCGGCTGGGGTCCCCAAGCCTCATTAAGCCAGTCTCTCGGGATGCAACCAGCAGTCTTCAAGCCCACTCGGAAGGCAGCTTTGGGGAGGCTGGACCCCCCACGCGTGGCCCTTTTCGGGTCTAGCGTGGTGACCCAGGTACAGCGACACGACCCCCGTGACATTGCCGCTAGGGGCGTGGCTAGACCCAAGCCCGGGCCGGGAAGGGGGGCGGGGCCGGCGCGCTCGTACACGCGACCCCTGGCAGAATGGCGGCCTGGGTCCCACAAGCCCGATCAAGTATGTCTCCCGGGATGCAATCAGCAGTCTTTGCACCCACTCGGAAGGCTACTTCGGGGAGGCTGGACCCCTTACACCTGGCCCTTTTCAGGCCTAGCGTGGTGACCCAGTTACAGCGACCCGACCCCTGGGCCTGTGCCACTAGGGGCGTGGCTAGACCCAAGCCCGGGCCGGGAAGAGGGTCGGGGCTGGTGCACGCAGTCACGTGACCCCTGGCAGAATGGCGGCCGGGGTCCACAAGCCAGATTAAGCCTGTCTCCCGGGATGCAACCAGCAGTCTTTGCGCCCACTCGGAAGGCTGCTTCAGGGAGGCTGGACCCCCCACGCGTGGCCCTTTTCGGGCATAGCATGGTGACCCAGGTACAGCGACCTGATCCCCGGGCCCGTGCCGCTAGGGGCGTGGCTAGACCCAAGCCCGGGCCGGGAAGATTAGCGGGGCCGGCGCGCGCAGACAGGTGACCCCTGGCAGAATGGCTGCCAGGATCCCCAAGCCCAATCAAGCCTGTCTCCCGGGATGCAACCAGCAGTCTTTGCGCCCACTCGGAAGGCTGCTTCAGGGAGGCTGGACACCCACACGCGTGGCCCTTTTCGGGCCTAGCGTGGTGACTCAGGTACAGCGACCTGACCCCCGAGACCATGCCACTAGGGGCGTTGCTAGACCCAAGCCTGGGCCGGGAAGAGGGGCGGGGCCATCGCACGGGGACGTGACCACTGGCAGAATGGCGGCCGGGGTCCCCAAGCCCGATCAAGCCTGTCTCCCGGGATGCAACCAGCAATCTTCGCGCCCACTCGGAAGGCTGCTTCGGGGTAGCTGGACCCACCACATGTGGCCCTTTTCGGGCCTAGCGTGGTGACCCAGGTACAGTGACCCGACTCCCGGGCCCGTGCCGCTAGGGGCGTGGCTAGACCCAAGCCCGGGCCGGGAAGAGGGTCGGGGCCGGCGTGCAGGGACGTGACCCCTGGCAGAATGGCGGCCGGGATCCCCAAGCCCGATCAAGCCTGTCTCCCGTGATGCAACCAGCAGTCTTTGCGCCCACTCGGAAGGCTGCTTCAGGGAGGCTGGACCCCCCACGCGTGACGCTTTGCGGGCATAGCGTGGTGACCCAAGTACAGCGACCCGACACTCGGGCCTGTGCTGCTAGGTGCGTGGCTAGACCCAAGCCCGGGCCTGGAAGAGGGGCATGGCCGGAGTGCGCGGGGACGTGACCCCTGGCAGAATGGCGGCCGGGGACCCAAGCCCGATCAAGCCAGTCTCTCGGGATGCAACCAGCAGTCTTCAAGCCCACTTGGAAGGCTGCTTCGGGGAGGCTGGACCCCCCACCCGTGGCCCTTTTCGGGCCTAGCGGGTGACCCAGGTACAGCGACCCGACCCCTGGGCCCTTGGCACTAGGGGCATGGCTAGACCCAAGCCCGGGCCGGGAAGAGGGGCGGGGCCACTACACGGGGACGTGACCCCTGGCAGAATGGCGGCTGGGTTCCCCAAGCCTCATTAAGCCAGTCTTTCGGGATGCAACCAGCAGTCTTCAAGCCCACTCGGAAGGCAGCTTTGGGGAGGCTGGACCCCCCACCCGTGGCCCTTTTCGGGCCTAGCGTGGTGACCCAGGTACAGCGACCCGACCCCCGTGACATTGCCGCTAGGGGCGTGGCTAGACCCAAGCCCGGGCCGGGAAGGGGGCGGGGCCGGCGCGCGCGTTCACGCGACCCCTGGCAGAATGGCGGCCTGGGTCCCACAAGCCCGATCAAGTATGTCTCCCGGGATGCAATCACCAGTCTTTGCGCCCACTTGGAAGGCAGCTTCAGGGAGGCTGGACACCCACACGCGTGGCCCTTTTCGGGCCTAGCGTGGTGACTCAGGTACAGCGACACGACCCCCGTGACATTGCCGCTAGGGGCGTTGCTAGACCCAAGCCTGGGCCGGGAAGAGGGGCGGGGCCATCGCACGGGGCCGGTGACCACTGGCAGAATGGCGGCCGGGGTCCCCAAGCCTGATCAAGCCTGTCTCCCGGGATGCAACCAGCAGTCTTCGAGCCCATTCGGAAGGCTGCTTCAGGGAGGTTGGACCCCCCACGCGTGGCCCTTTTCGGGCCTAGCGTGGTGACCCAGGTACAGCGACACGACCCCCGGGCCTGTGCCACTAGGGGCGTGGCTAGACCCAAGCCCGGGCCGGGAAGAGGGTCGGGTCCGGTGCACGCAGTCACGTGACCCCTGGCAGAATGGCGGCCGGGGTCCACAAGCCAGATTAAGCCTGTCTCCCGGGATGCTACCAGCAGTCTTCGCGCCCACTCGGAAGGCTGCTTCAGGGAGGCTGGACCCCCCACGCGTGGCCCTTTTCGGGCCTAGCGTGGTGACCCAGGTACAGCGACCTGACCCCCGGGCCCATGCCACTAGGGGCGTTGCTAGACCCAAGCCCAGGCCGGGAAGAGGGGCGGGGCCATCGCACGGGGCCGGTGACCACTGGCAGAATGGCGGCCGGGGTCCCCTAGCCCGATCAAGCCTGTCTCCCGGGATGCAAGCAGCAGTCTTCGCGCCCACTCGGAAGGCTGCTTCAGGGAGGCTGGACCCCCCACGCGTGGCGCTTTTCGGGCATAGCGTGGTGACCCAGGTGCAGCGACCTGACCCCGGGCCCATGCCAGTAGGGGCGTTGCTAGACGCAAGGTTGGGCTGGGAAGAGGGGCAGGGCCATCGCACGGGGACGTGACCCCTGGCAGAATGGCGGCCGGGGTCCCCAAGCCCGATCAAGCCTGTCTCCCAGGATGCAACCAGCAATCTTCGCGCCCACTCGGAAGGCTGCTTCGGGGTGGCTGGACCCACCACATGTGGCCATTTTCGGGCCTAGCGTGGTGACCCAGGTACAGCGACCCGACCCCCGTGACATTGCCGCTAGGGGCGTGGCTAGACCCAAGCCCGGGCCGGGAAGGGGGGCGGGGCCATCGCACGGGGACGTGACCCCTGGCAGAATGGCGGCCGGGGTCCACAAGCCAGATCAAGCCTGTCTCCCGGGATGCAACCAGCAGTCTTCAAGCCCACTCGGAAGGCTGCTTCGGGGAGGCTGGACCCACATGTGTGGCCATTTTCGGGCATAGCGTGGTGACCCAGGTACAGCGACCTGATCCCCGGGCCCGTGCCGCTAGGGGCGTGGCTAGACCCAAGCCCGGGCCGGGAAGAGGGGCGGGCCCGGCGCGCGCAGACAGGTGACCCCTGGCAGAATGGCTGCCAGGATCCCCAAGCCCAATCAAGCCTGTCTCCTGGGATGCAACCAGCAGTCTTTGCGCCCACTCGGAAGGCTGCTTCAGGGAGGCTGGACACCCACACGCGTGGCCCTTTTCGGGCCTAGCGTGGTGACTCAGGTACAGCGACCTGACCCCCGAGACCATGCCACTAGCGGCGTTGCTAGACCCAAGCCTGGGCCCGGAAGAGGGGCGGGGCCATCGCACGGGGACGTGACCACTGGCAGAATGGCGGCCGGGGTCCCCAAGCCCGATCAAGCCTGTCTCCCGGGATGCAACCAGCAATCTACGCGCCCACTCGGAAGGCTGCTTCGGGGTGGCTGGACCCACCACATGTGGCCCTTTTCGGGCCTAGCGTGGTGACCCAGGTACAGTGACCCGACTCCCGGGCCCGTGCCGCTAGGGGCGTGGCTAGACCCAAGCCCGGGCCGGGAAGAGGGTCGGGGCGGGCGTGCAGGGACGTGACCCCTGGCAGAATGGCGGCCGGGATCCCCAAGCCCGATCAACCCTGTCTCCCGGGATGCAACCAGCAGTCTTCAAGCCCACTCGGAAGGCTGCTTCAGGGAGGCTGGACCCCCCACGCGTGGCGCTTTGCGGGCCTCGCGTTGTGACCCAGGTACAGCGACCCGACACCCGGGCCTGTGCTGCTAGTTGCGTGGCTAGACCCAAGCCCGGGCCTGGAAGAGGGGCATGGCCGGAGTGCGCGGGGACGTGACCCCTGGCAGAATGGCGGCCGGGGACCCAAGCCCGATCAAGCCAGTCTCTCGGGATGCAACCAGCAGTCTTCAAGCCCACTTGGAAGGCTGCTTCGGGGAGGCTGGACCCCCCACCCGTGGCCCTTTTCGGGCCTAGCGGGTGACCCAGGTACAGCGACCCGACCCCTGGGCCCTTGGCACTAGGGGCATGGCTAGACCCAAGCCCGGGCCGGGAAGAGGGGCGGGGCCACTACACGGGGACGTGACCCCTGGCAGAATGGCGGCTTGGTTCCCCAAGCCTCATTCAGCCAGTCTTTCGGGATGCAACCAGCAGTCTTCAAGCCCACTCGGAAGGCAGCTTTGGGGAGGCTGGACCCCCCACCCGTGGCCCTTTTCGGGCCTAGCGTGGTGACCCAGGTACAGTGACCCGACCCCCGTGACATTGCCGCTAGGGGCGTGGCTAGACCCAAGCCCGGGCCGGGAAGGGGGGCGGGGCCGGCGCGCGCGTTCACGCGACCCCTGGCAGAATGGCGGCCTGGGTCCCACAAGCCCGATCAAGTATGTCTCCCGGGATGCAATCAGCAGTCTTTGCGCCCACTCGGAAGGCAGCTTCAGGGAGGCTGGACACCCACACGCGTGGCCCTTTTCGGGCCTAGCGTGGTGACTCAGGTACAGCGACCTGACCCCCGAGACCATGCCACTAGGGGCGTTGCTAGACCCAAGCCTGGGCCGGGAAGAGGGGCGGGGCCATCGCACGGGGCCGGTGACCACTGGCAGAATGGCGGCCGGGGTCCCCAAGCCCGATCAAGCCTGTCTCCCGGGATGCAACCAGCAGTCTTCGAGCCGATTCGGAAGGCTGCTTCAGGGAGGTTGGACCCCCCACGCGTGGCCCTTTTCGGGCCTAGCGTGGTGACCCAGGTACAGCGACACGACCCCCGGGCCTGTGCCACTAGGGGCGTGGCTAGACCCAAGCCCGGGCCGGGAAGAGGGTCGGGTCCGGTGCACGCAGTCACGTGACCCCTGGCAGAATGGCGGCCGGGGTCCACAAGCCAGATTAAGCCTGTCTCCCGGGATGCAACCAGCAGTCTTCAAGCCCACTTGGAAGGCTGCTTCTGGGAGGCTGGACCCCCCACGCGTGGCCCTTTTCGGGCCTAGCGTGGTGACCCAGGTACAGCGACCCGACCCCTGGGCCCTTGGCACTAGGGGCATGGCTAGACCCAAGCCCGGGGCGGGGCCATCACATGGGGACGTGGCCCCTGGCAGAATGGCGGCCGGGGTCCCCAAGCCCGATCAAGCCTGTCTCCCGGGATGCAAGCAGCAGTCTTCGCGCCCACTCGGAAGGCTGCTTCAGGGACGCTGGACCCCCCACGCGTGGCGCTTTTCGGGCATAGCGTGGTGACCCAGGTACAGCGACCTGACCCCGGGCCCATGCCAGTAGGGGCGTTGCTAGACGCAAGCTTGGGCTGGGAAGAGGGGCAGGGCCATCGCACGGGGACGTGACCCCTGGCAGAATGGCGGCCGGGGTCCCCAAGCCCGATCAAGCCTGTCTCCCAGGATGCAACCAGCAATCTTCGCGCCCACTCGGAAGGCTGCTTCGGGGTGGCTGGACCCACCACATGTGGCCCTTTTCGGGCCTAGCGTGGTGACCCAGGTACAGTGACCCGACTCAAGGGCCCGTGCTGCTAGGGGCGTGGCTAGACCCAAGCCCGGGCCGGGAAGAGGGGAGGGGCCGGAGCGCGCTGGGACGTGACCCCTGGCAGAATGGCGGCTGGGGTCCCCAAGCCTCATTAAGCCAGTCTTTCGGGATGCAACCAGCAGTCTTCAAGCCCACTCGGAAGGCAGCTTTGGGGAGGCTGGACCCCCCACGCGTGGCCCTTTTCGGGTCTAGCGTGGTGACCCAGGTACAGCGACACGACCCCCGTGACATTGCCGCTAGGGGCGTGGCTAGACCCAAGCCCGGGCCGGGAAGGGGGGCGGGGCCGGCGCGCTCGTACACGCGACCCCTGGCAGAATGGCGGCCTGGGTCCCACAAGCCCGATCAAGTATGTCTCCCGGGATGCAATCAGCAGTCTTTGCACCCACTCGGAAGGCTACTTCGGGGAGGCTGGACCCCTTACACCTGGCCCTTTTCAGGCCTAGCGTGGTGACCCAGTTACAGCGACCCGACCCCCGGGCCTGTGCCACTAGGGGCGTGGCTAGACCCAAGCCCGGGCCGGGAAGAGGGTCGGGGCTGGTGCACGCAGTCACGTGACCCCTGGCAGAATGGCGGCCGGGGTCCACAAGCCAGATTAAGCCTGTCTCCCGGGATGCAACCAGCAGTCTTTGCGCCCACTCGGAAGGCTGCTTCAGGGAGGCTGGACCCCCCACGCGTGGCCCTTTTCGGGCATAGCGTGGTGACCCAGGTACAGCGGCCTGATCCCCGGGCCCGTGCCGCTAGGGGCGTGGCTAGACCCAAGCCCGGGCCGGGAAGAGGGGCGGGGCCGGCGCGCGCAGACAGGTGACCCCTGGCAGAATGGCTGCCAGGATCCCCAAGCCCAATCAAGCCTGTCTCCCGGGATGCAACCAGCAGTCTTTGCGCCCACTCGGAAGGCTGCTTCAGGGAGGCTGGACACCCACACGCGTGGCCCTTTTCGGGCCTAGCGTGGTGACTCAGGTACAGCGACCTGACCCCCGAGACCATGCCACTAGGGGCGTTGCTAGACCCAAGCCTGGGCCGGGAAGAGGGGCGGGGCCATCGCACGGGGACGTGACCACTGGCAGAATGGCGGCCGGGGTCCCCAAGCCCGATCAAGCCTGTCTCCCGGGATGCAACCAGCAATCTTCGCGCCCACTCGGAAGGCTGCTTCGGGGTAGCTGGACCCACCACATGTGGCCCTTTTCGGGCCTAGCGTGGTGACCCAGGTACAGTGACCCGACTCCCGGGCCCGTGCCGCTAGGGGCGTGGCTAGACCCAAGCCCGGGCCGGGAAGAGGGTCGGGGCCGGCGTGCAGGGACGTGACCCCTGGCAGAATGGCGGTCGGGGTCCCCAAGCCCGATCAAGCCTGTCTCCCGGGATGCAACCAGCAGTCTTTGCGCCCACTCGGAAGGCTGCTTCAGGGAGGCTGGACCCCCCACGCGTGGCGCTTTGCGGGCCTCGCGTTGTGACCCAGGTACAGCGACCCGACACTCGGGCCTGTGCTGCTAGGTGCGTGGCTAGACCCAAGCCCGGGCCTGGAAGAGGGGCATGGCCGGAGTGCGCGGGGACGTGACCCCTGGCAGAATGGCGGCCGGGGACCCAAGCCCGATCAAGCCAGTCTCTCGGGATGCAACCAGCAGTCTTCAAGCCCACTTGGAAGGCTGCTTCGGGGAGGCTGGACCCCCCACCCGTGGCCCTTTTCGGGCCTAGCGGGTGACCCAGGTACAGCGACCCGACCCCTGGGCCCTTGGCACTAGGGGCATGGCTAGACCCAAGCCCGGGCCGGGAAGAGGGGCGGGGCCACTACACGGGGACGTGACCCCTGGCAGAATGGCGGCTGGGTTCCCCAAGCCTCATTAAGCCAGTCTTTCGGGATGCAACCAGCAGTCTTCAAGCCCACTCGGAAGGCAGCTTTGGGGAGGCTGGACCCCCCACCCGTGGCCCTTTTCGGGCCTAGCGTGGTGACCCAGGTACAGCGACACGACCCCCGTGACATTGCCGCTAGGGGCGTGGCTAGACCCAAGCCCGGGCCGGGAAGGGGGGCGGGGCCGGCGCGCGCGTTCACGCGACCCCTGGCAGAATGGCGGCCTGGGTCCCACAAGCCCGATCAAGTATGTCTCCCGGGATGCAATCAGCAGTCTTTGCGCCCACTCGGAAGGCAGCTTCAGGGAGGCTGGACACCCACACGCGTGGCCCTTTTCGGGCCTAGCGTGGTGACTCAGGTACAGCGACACGACCCCCGTGACATTGCCGCTAGGGGCGTTGCTAGACCCAAGCCTGGGCCGGGAAGAGGGGCGGGGCCATCGCACGGGGCCGGTGACCACTGGCAGAATGGCGGCCGGGGTCCCCAAGCCTGATCAAGCCTGTCTCCCGGGATGCAACCAGCAGTCTTCGAGCCCATTCGGAAGGCTGCTTCAGGGAGGTTGGACACCCCACGCGTGGCCCTTTTCGGGCCTAGCGTGGTGACCCAGGTACAGCGACACGACCCCCGGGCCTGTGCCACTAGGGGCGTGGCTAGACCCAAGCCCGGGCCGGGAAGAGGGTCGGGTCCGGTGCACGCAGTCACGTGACCCCTGGCAGAATGGCGGCCGGGGTCCACAAGCCAGATTAAGCCTGTCTCCCGGGATGCTACCAGCAGTCTTCGCGCCCACTTGGAAGGCTGCTTCAGGGAGGCTGGACCCCCCACGCGTGGCCCTTTTCGGGCCTCGCGTGGTGACCCAGGTACAGCGACCTGACCCCCGGGCCCATGCCACTAGGGGCGTTGCTAGACCCAAGCCCAGGCCGGGAAGAGGGGCGGGGCCATCGCACGGGGCCGGTGACCACTGGCAGAATGGCGGCCGGGGTCCCCAAGCCCGATCAAGCCAGTCTCTCGGGATGCAACCAGCAGTCTTCAAGCCCACTTGGAAGGCAGCTTCTGGGAGGCTGGACCCCCCACGCGTGGCCCTTTTCGGGCCTAGCGTGGTGACCCAGGTACAGCGACCCGACCCCTGGGCCCTTGGCACTAGGGGCATGGCTAGACCCAAGCCCGGGCCGGGAAGAGGGGCGGGGCCATTACACGGGGACGTGGCCCCTGGCAGAATGGCGGCCGGGGTCCCCAAGCCCGATCAAGCCTGTCTCCCGGGATGCAAGCAGCAGTCTTCGCGCCCACTCGGAAGGCTGCTTCAGGGAGGCTGGACCCCCCACGCGTGGCGCTTTTCGGGCATAGCGTGGTGACCCAGGTACAGCGACCTGACCCCGGGCCCATGCCAGTAGGGGCGTTGCTAGACGCAAGCTTGGGCTGGGAAGAGGGGCAGGGCCATCGCACGGGGACGTGACCCCTGGCAGAATGGCGGCCGGGGTCCCCAAGCCCGATCAAGCCTGTCTCCCAGGATGCAACCAGCAATCTTCGCGCCCACTCGGAAGGCTGCTTCGGGGTGGCTGGACCCACCACATGTGGCCCTTTTCGGGCCTAGCGTGGTGACCCAGGTACAGCGACCCGACCCCTGGGCCCTTGGCACTAGGGGCGTGGCTAGACCCAAGCCCGGGCAGGGAAGAGGGGCGGGGCCATCACACGGGGACGTGACCCCTGGCAGAATGGCGGCCGGGGTCCACAAGCCAGATCAAGCCTGTCTCCCGGGATGCAACCAGCAGTCTTCAAGCCCACTCGGAAGGCTGCTTCGGGGAGGCTGGACCCCACATGCGTGGCCCTTTTCGGGCATAGCGTGGTGACCCAGGTACAGCGACCTGATCCCCGGGCCCGTGCCGCTAGGGGCGTGGCTAGACCCAAGCCCGGGCCGGGAAGAGGGGCGGGCCGGCGCGCGCAGACAGGTGACCCCTGGCAGAATGGCTGCCAGGATCCCCAAGCCCAATCAAGCCTGTCTCCTGGGATGCAACCAGCAGTCTTTGCGCCCACTCGGAAGGCTGCTTCAGGGAGGCTGGACACCCACACGCGTGGCCCTTTTCGGGCCTAGCGTGGTGACTCAGGTACAGCGACCTGACCCCCGAGACCATGCCACTAGGGGCGTTGCTAGACCCAAGCCTGGGCCCGGAAGAGGGGCGGGGCCATCGCACGGGGACGTGACCACTGGCAGAATGGCGGCCGGGGTCCCCAAGCCCGATCAAGCCTGTCTCCCGGGATGCAACCAGCAGTCTTCAAGCCCACTCGGAAGGCTGCTTCAGGGAGGCTGGACCCCCCACGCGTGGCGCTTTGCGGGCCTAGCGTTGTGACCCAGGTACAGCGACCCGACACCCGGGCCTGTGCTGCTAGGTGCGTGGCTAGACCCAAGCCCGGGCCGGGAAGAGGGGCGGGGCCGGCGTGCAGGGACGTGACCCCTGGCAGAATGGCGGCCGGGGACCCAAGCCCGATCAAGCCAGTCTCTCGGGATGCAACCAGCAGTCTTCAAGCCCACTTGGAAGGCTGCTTCGGGGAGGCTGGACCCCCCACCCGTGGCCCTTTTCGGGCCTAGCGTGGTGACCCAGGTACAGCGACCCGACCCCTGGGCCCTTGGCACTAGGGGCATGGCTAGACCCAAGCCCGGGCCGGGAAGAGGGGCGGGGCCACTACACGGGGACGTGACCCCTGGCAGAATGGCGGCTGGGTTCCCCAAGCCTCATTCAGCCAGTCTTTCGGGATGCAACCAGCAGTCTTCAAGCCCACTCGGAAGGCAGCTTTGGGGAGGCTGGACCCCCCACCCGTGGCCCTTTTCGGGCCTAGCGTGGTGACCCAGGTACAGCGACCCGACCCCCGTGACATTGCCGCTAGGGGCGTGGCTAGACCCAAGCCCGGGCCGGGAAGGGGGGCGGGGCCGGCGCGCGCGTTCACGCGACCCCTGGCAGAATGGCGGCCTGGGTCCCACAAGCCCGATCAAGCCTGTCTCCCGGGATGCAACCAGCAGTCTTTGCGCCCACTCGGAAGGCAGCTTCAGGGAGGCTGGACACCCACACGCGTGGCCCTTTTCGGGCCTAGCGTGGTGACTCAGGTACAGCGACCTGACCCCCGAGACCATGCCACTAGGGGCGTTGCTAGACCCAAGCCTGGGCCGGGAAGAGGGGCGGGGCCATCGCACGGGGCCGGTGACCACTGGCAGAATGGCGGCCGGGGTCCCCAAGCCCGATCAAGCCTGTCTCCCGGGATGCAACCAGCAGTCTTCGAGCCCACTCGGAAGGCTGCTTCAGGGAGGCTGGACCCCCCACGCGTGGCCCTTTTCGGGCCTAGCGTGGTGACCCAGGTACAGCGACACGACCCCCGGGCCTGTGCCACTAGGGGCGTGGCTAGACCCAAGCCCGGGCCGGGAAGAGGGTCGGGTCCGGTGCACGCAGTCACGTGACCCCTGGCAGAATGGCGGCCGGGGTCCCCTAGCCCGATCAAGCCTGTCTCCCGGGATGCAAGCAGCAGTCTTCGCGCCCACTCGGAAGGCTGCTTCAGGGAGGCTGGACCCCCCACGCGTGGCCCTTTTCGGGCCTAGCGTGGTGACCCAGGTACAGCGACCCGACTCCCGGGCCCATGCCACTAGGGGCGTTGCTAGACCCAAGCCTGGGCCGGGAAGAGGGGCGGGGCCATCGCACGGGGCCGGTGACCACTGGCAGAATGGCGGCCGGGGTCCCCAAGCCCGATCAAGCCTGTCTCCCGGGATGCAACCAGCAGTCTTCGAGCCCACTTCGGAAGGCTGCTTCAGGGAGGCTGGACCCCCCACGCGTGGCCCTTTTCGGGCCTAGCGTGGTGACCCAGGTACAGCGACACGACCCCCGGGCCTGTGCCACTAGGGGCGTGGCTAGACCCAAGCCCGGGCCGGGAAGAGGGGCGGGTCCGGTGCACGCAGTCACGTGACCCCTGGCAGAATGGCGGCCGGGGTCCACAAGCCAGATTAAGCCTGTCTCCCGGGATGCAACCAGCAGTCTTCGCGCCCACTCGGAAGGCTGCTTCAGGGAGGCTGGACCCCCCACGCGTGGCCCTTTTCGGGCCTAGCGTGGTGACCCAGGTACAGCGACCTGACCCCCGGGCCCATGCCACTAGGGGCGTTGCTAGACCCAAGCCCAGGCCGGGAAGAGGGGCGGGGCCATCGCACGGGGCCGTGACCACTGGCAGAATGGCGGCCGGGGTCCCCAAGCCCGATCAAGCCAGTCTCTCGGGATGCAACCAGCAGTCTTCAAGCCCACTTGGAAGGCTGCTTCTGGGAGGCTGGACCCCCCACGCGTGGCCCTTTTCGGGCCTAGCGTGGTGACCCAGGTACAGCGACCCGACCCCTGGGCCCTTGGCACTAGGGGCATGGCTAGACCCAAGCCCGGGCCGGGAAGAGGGGCGGGGCCATTACACGGGGACGTGACCCCTGGCAGAATGGCGGCCGGGGTCCCCAAGCCCGATCAAGCCTGTCTCCCGGGATGCAAGCAGCAGTCTTCGCGCCCACTCGGAAGGCTGCTTCAGGGAGGCTGGACCCCCCACGCGTGGCGCTTTTCGGGCATAGCGTGGTGACCCAGGTACAGCGACCTGACCCCGGGCCCATGCCAGTAGGGGCGTGGCTAGACCCAAGCCCGGGCTGGGAAGAGGGGCAGGGCCATCGCACGGGGACGTGACCCCTGGCAGAATGGCGGCCGGGGTCCCCAAGCCCGATCAAGCCTGTCTCCCAGGATGCAACCAGCAATCTTCGCGCCCACTCGGAAGGCTGCTTCGGGGTGGCTGGACCCACCACATGTGGCCCTTTTCGGGCCTAGCGTGGTGACCCAGGTACAGCGACCCGACCCCCGTGACATTGCCGCTAGGGACGTGGCTAGACCCAAGCCCGGGCCGGGAAGGGGGGCGGGGCCATCGCACGGGGACGTGACCCCTGGCAGAATGGCGGCCGGGGTCCACAAGCCAGATCAAGCCTGTCTCCCGGGATGCAACCAGCAGTCTTCAAGCCCACTCGGAAGGCTGCTTCGGGGAGGCTGGACCCACATGTGTGGCCCTTTTCGGGCCTAGCGTGGTGACCCAGGTACAGTGACCCGACTCCCGGGCCCGTGCCGCTAGGGGCGTGGCTAGACCCAAGCCCGGGCCGGGAATAGGGGCGGGGCCGGAGTGCGCGGGGACGTGACCCCTGGCAGAATGGCGGCCGGGGACCCAAGCCCGATCAAGCCAGTCTCTCGGGATGCAACCAGCAGTCTTCAAGCCCACTTGGAAGGCTGCTTCGGGGAGGCTGGACCCCCCACCGTGGCCCTTTTCGGGCCCAGCGGGTGACCCAGGTACAGCGACCCGACCCCTGGGCCCTTGGCACTAGGGGCATGGCTAGACCCAAGCCCGGGCCGGGAAGAGGGGCGGGGCCAGCTACACGGGGACGTGACCCCTGGCAGAATGGCGGCTGGGTTCCCCAAGCCTCATTCAGCCAGTCTCTCTGGATGCAACCAGCAGTCTTTGCGCCCACTTGGAAGGCTGCTTCGGGGAGGCTGGACCCCCCACGCGTGGCCCTTTTCGGTCCAAGCGTGGTGACCCAGGTACAGCGACCCGACCCCCGTGACATTGCCGCTAGGGGCGTGGCTAGACCCAAGCCCGGGCCGGGAAGGGGGGCGGGGCCGGCGCGCGCGTTCACGCGACCCCTGGCAGAATGGCGGCCTGGGTCCCACAAGCCCGATCAAGTATGTCTCCCGGGATGCAATCAGCAGTCTTTGCGCCCACTCGGAAGGCAGCTTCAGGGAGGCTGGACACCCACACGCGTGGCCCTTTTCGGGCCTAGCGTGGTGACTCAGGTACAGCGACCTGACCCCCGAGACCATGCCACTAGGGGCGTTGCTAGACCCAAGCCTGGGCCGGGAAGAGGGGCGGGGCCATCGCACGGGGACGTGACCACTGGCAGAATGGCGGCCGGGGTCCCCAAGCCCGATCAAGCCTGTCTCCCGGGATGCAACCAGCAATCTACGCGCCCACTCGGAAGGCTGCTTCGGGGTAGGCTGGACCCACCACATGTGGCCCTTTTCGGGCCTAGCGTGGTGACCCAGGTACAGTGACCCGACTCCCGGGCCCGTGCCGCTAGGGGCGTGGCTAGACCCAAGCCCGGGCCGGGAAGAGGGTCGGGGCCGGCGTGCAGGGACGTGACCCCTGGCAGAATGGCGGCCGGGATCCCCAAGCCCGATCAAGCCTGTCTCCCGTGATGCAACCAGCAGTCTTTGCACCCACTCGGAAGGCTGCTTCAGGGAGGCTGGACCCCCCACGCGTGGCGCTTTGCGGGCCTCGCGTTGTGACCCAGGTACAGCGACCCGACACCCGGGCCTGTGCTGCTAGGTGCGTGGCTAGACCCAAGCCCGGGCCGGAAGAGGGGCGGGGCCGGAGTGCGCGGGGACGTGACCCCTGGCAGAATGGCGGCCGGGGACCCAAGCCCGATCAAGCCAGTCTCTCGGGATGCAACCAGCAGTCTTCAAGCCCACTTGGAAGGCTGCTTCGGGAGGCTGGACACCCACACGCGTGGCCCTTTTCGGGCCTAGCGGGTGACCCAGGTACAGCGACCCGACCCCTGGGCCCTTGGCACTAGGGGCATGGCTAGACCCAAGCCCGGGCCGGGAAGAGGGGCGGGGCCACTACACGGGGACGTGACCCCTGGCAGAATGGCGGCTGGGTTCCCCAAGCCTCATTCAGCCAGTCTTTCGGGATGCAACCAGCAGTCTTCAAGCCCACTCGGAAGGCAGCTTTGGGGAGGCTGGACCCCCCACCCGTGGCCCTTTTCGGGCCTAGCGTGGTGACCCAGGTACAGCGACACGACCCCCGTGACATTGCCGCTAGGGGCGTGGCTAGACCCAAGCCCGGGCCGGGAAGGGGGGCGGGGCCGGCGCGCGCGTTCACTTGACCCCTGGCAGAATGGCGGCCTGGGTCCCACAAGCCCGATCAAGTATGTCTCCCGGGATGCAATCAGCAGTCTTTGCGCCCACTCGGAAGGCAGCTTCAGGGAGGCTGGACACCCACACGCGTGGCCCTTTTCGGGCCTAGCGTGGTGACTCAGGTACAGCGACCTGACCCCCGAGACCATGCCACTAGGGGCGTTGCTAGACCCAAGCCTGGGCCGGGAAGAGGGGCGGGGCCATCGCACGGGGCCGGTGACCACTGGCAGAATGGCGGCCGGGGTCCCCAAGCCCGATCAAGCCTGTCTCCCGGGATGCAACCAGCAGTCTTCGAGCCCATTCGGAAGGCTGCTTCAGGGAGGTTGGACCCCCCACGCGTGGCCCTTTTCGGGCCTAGCGTGGTGACCCAGGTACAGCGACCCGACCCCCGGGCCTGTGCCACTAGGGGCGTGGCTAGACCCAAGCCCGGGCCGGGAAGAGGGGCGGGTCCGGTGCACGCAGTCACGTGACCCCTGGCAGAATGGCGGCCGGGGTCCACAAGCCAGATTAAGCCTGTCTCCCGGGATGCAACCAGCAGTCTTCGCGCCCACTCGGAAGGCTGCTTCAGGGAGGCTGGACCCCCCACGCGTGGCCATTTTCGGGCATAGCGTGGTGACCCAGGTACAGCGACCTGACCCCCGGGCCCATGCCACTAGGGGCGTTGCTAGACCCAAGCCCAGGCCGGGAAGAGGGGCGGGGCCATCGCACGGGGCCGGTGACCACTGGCAGAATGGCCCCCGGGGTCCCCAAGCCCGATCAAGCCAGTCTCTCGGGATGCAACCAGCAGTCTTCAAGCCCACTTGGAAGGCTGCTTCTGGGAGGCTGGACCCCCCACGCGTGGCCCTTTTCGGGCCTAGCGTGGTGACCCAGGTACAGCGACCCGACCCCTGGGCCCTTGGCACTAGGGGCATGGCTAGACCCAAGCCCGGGCCGGGAAGAGGGGCGGGGCCATTACACGGGGACGTGGCCCCTGGCAGAATGGCGGCCGGGGTCCCCAAGCCCGATCAAGCCTGTCTCCCAGGATGCAACCAGCAATCTTCGCGCCCACTCGGAAGGCTGCTTCAGGGAGGCTGGACCCCCCACGCGTGGCGCTTTTCGGGCATAGCGTGGTGACCCAGGTACAGCGACCTGACCCCGGGCCCATGCCAGTAGGGGCGTGGCTAGACGCAAGCCTGGGCTGGGAAGAGGGGCAGGGCCATCGCACGGGGACGTGACCCCTGGCAGAATGGCGGCCGGGGTCCCCAAGCCCGATCAAGCCTGTCTCCCGGATGCAACCAGCAGTCTTCGCGCCCACTCGGAAGGCTGCTTCGGGGAGGCTGGACCCCCACATGTGGCCCTTTTCGGGCCTAGCGTGGTGACGCAGGTACAGCGACCCGACCCCTGTGACATTGCCGCTAGGGGCGTGGCTAGACCCAAGCCAGGGCCGGGAAGGGGGGCGGGGCCAGCGCACGGGGACGTGACCCCTGGCAGAATGGCGGCCGGGGTCCACAAGCCAGATCAAGCCTGTCTCCCGGGATGCAACCAGCAGTCTTCAAGCCCACTCGGAAGGCTGCTTCGGGGAGGCTGGACCCACATGCGTGGCCCTTTTCGGGCATAGCGTGGTGACCCAGGTACAGCGACCCGATCCCCGGGCCCGTGCCGCTAGGGGCGTGGCTAGACCCAAGCCCGGGCCGGGAAGAGGGGCGGGGCCGGCGCGCGCAGACAGGTGACCCCTGGCAGAATGGCTGCCAGGATCCCCAAGCCCAATCAAGCCTGTCTCCGGGATGCAACCAGCAGTCTTTGCGCCCACTCGGAAGGCTGCTTCAGGGAGGCTGGACACCCACACGCGTGGCCCTTTTCGGGCCTAGCGTGGTGACTCAGGTACAGCGACCGACCCCCGGGACCATGCCGCTAGGGCGTGGCTAGACCCAAGCCTGGGCCGGGAAGAGGGGCGGGGCCGTCGCACGGGGACGTGACCCCTGGCAGAATGGCGGCCGGGGTCCCCAAGCCCGATCAAGCCTGTCTCCCGGGATGCAACCAGCAGTCTTCGCGCCCACTCGGAAGGCTGCTTCGGGGAGGCTGGACCCACCACATGTGGCCCTTTTCGGGCCTAGCGTGGTGACCCAGGTACAGTGACCCGACCCCCGGGCCCGTGCCGCTAGGGGCGTGGCTAGACCCAAGCCCGGGCCGGGAAGAGGGGCGGGGCCGGCGTGCAGGGACGTGACACCTGGCAGAATGGCGGCCGGGATCCCCAAGCCCGATCAAGCCTGTCTCCCGGGATGCAACCAGCAGTCTTTGCGCCCACTCGGAAGGCTGCTTCAGGGAGGCTGGACCCCCACGCGTGGCGCTTTGCGGGCCTAGCGTGGTGACCCAGGTACAGCGACCCGACACCCGGGCCTGTGCTGCTAGGTGCGTGGCTAGACCCAAGCCCGGGCCTGGAAGAGGGGCAGGGCCGGAGTGCGCGGGGACGTGACCCCTGGCAGAATGGCGGCCGGGGACCCAAGCCCGATCAAGCCTGTCTCTCGGGATGCAACCAGCAGTCTTCGCGCCCACTCGGAAGGCTGCTTCAGGGAGGCTGGACCCCCCACGCGTGGCCCTTTTCGGGCCTAGCGGGTGACCCAGGTACAGCGACCCGACCCCTGGGCCCTTGGCACTAGGGGCATGGCTAGACCCAAGCCCGGGCCGGGAAGAGGGGCGGGGCCACTACACGGGGACGTGACCCCTGGCAGAATGGCGGCTGGGTTCCCCAAGCCTCATCAGCCAGTCTTTCGGGATGCAACCAGCAGTCTTCAAGCCCACTCGGAAGGCAGCTTTGGGGAGGCTGGACCCCCCACGCGTGGCCCTTTTCGGGTCTAGCGTGGTGACCCAGGTACAGCGACCCGACCCCCGTGACATTGCCGCTAGGGGCGTGGCTAGACCCAAGCCCGGGCCGGGAAGGGGGGCGGGGCCGGCGCGCGCGTTCACGCGACCCCTGGCAGAATGGCGGCCTGGGTCCCACAAGCCCCATCAAATATGTCTCCCGGGATGCAACCAGCAGTCTTCAAGCCCACTCGGAAGGCTGCTTCGGGGAGGCTGGACCCCCCACGCGTGGCCCTTTTCGGGCCTAGCGTGGTGACCCAGTTACAGCGACCCGACCCCCGGGCCTGTGCCGCTAGGGGCGTGAGTAGACCCAAGCCCGGGCCGGGAAGGGGGCGGGGCCGGCGCGCGCGGACACATGACCCCTGGCAGAATGGCGGACTGGGTCCCCAAGCCCGATCAAGCCTGTCTCCCGGGATGCAACCAGCAGTCTTTGCGCCCACTCGGGAGGCTGCTTCGGGGAGGCTGGACCCCCCACGCGTGGCCCTTTTCGGGCCTAGCGTGGTGACCCAGGTACAGCGACCCGACCCCCGGGCCTGTGCCACTAGGGGCGTGGCTAGACCCAAGCCCGGGCCGGGAAGAGGGTCGGGGCTGGTGCACGCAGTCACGTGACCCTGGCAGAATGGCGGCCGGGGTCCACAAGCCAGATTAAGCCTGTCTCCCGGGATGCAACCAGCAGTCTTTGCGCCCACTCGGAAGGCTGCTTCAGGGAGGCTGGACCCCCCACGCGTGGCCCTTTTCGGGCATAGCGTGGTGACCCAGGTACAGCGACCTGACCCCGGGCCCGTGCCGCTAGGGGCGTGGCTAGACCCAAGCCCGGGCCGGGAAGAGGGGCGGGGCCGGCGCGCGGCAGACAGGTGACCCCTGGCAGAATGGCGGCCAGGGTCCCCAAGCCCAATCAAGCCTGTCTCCCGGGATGCAACCAGCAGTCTTTGCGCCCACTCGGAAGGCTGCTTCGGGGAGGCTGGACCCCACACGCGTGGCCCTTTTCGGGCCTAGCGTGGTGACCCAGGTACAGCGACCAGACCCCCGGGACCGTGGCACTAGGGGCGTGGCTAGACCCAAGCCCGGGCCGGGAAGAGGGGCGGGGCCATCGCACGGGGACGTGACCCCTGGCAGAATGGCGGCCGGGGTCCCCAAGCCCGATCAAGCCTGTCTCCCGGGATGCAACCAGCATTCTTCGCGCCCACTCGGAAGGCTGCTTCGGGGAGGCTGGACCCACCACGCATGGCCCTTTTCGCTCCTAGCGTGGTGACCCAGGTACAGCGACACGGCCCCCGTTCCCATGCCGCTAGGGGCGTGGCTAGACCCAAGCCCGGGCCGGGAAGAGGGGCGGGGCCGGCACGCGGGGACGTGACCCCTGGCAGAATGGCGGCCGGGGTCCCCAAGCCCGATCAAGCCTTTCTCCCGGGATGCAACCAGCATTCTTCGCGCCCACTCAGAAGGCTGCTGCGGGGAGGCTGGACCCACCACGCATGGCCCTTTTCGCTCCTCGCGTGGTGACCCAGGTACAGCGACCGGACCCCCGGGCCCGTGCAGCTACGGGCGTGGCTAGACCCAAGCCCAGGCCATGAAGAGGGGCGGGGCCGGCGCGCAGGGAAGTGACTCCTGGCAGAATGGAAGCCGGGGACCCCAAGCCCGATCAAGCCAGTCTCCCGGGATGCAACCAGCAGTCTTCAGCCCACTTGGAAGGCTGCTTCGGGGAGGCTGGACCCCCCACCGTGGCCCTTTTCGGGCCTAGCGTGGTGACCCAGGTACAGCGACCCGACCCCTGGGCCCGTGCACTAGGGGCGTGGCTAGACCCAAGCCCGGGCCGGGAAGAGGGGCGGGGCCACGACACGGGGACGTGACCCCTGGCAGAATGGCGGCCGGGGTCCCCAAGCCCGATCAAGCCAGTCTCTCGGGATGCAACCAGCAGTCTTCAAGCCCACTCGGAAGGCTGCTTCGGGGAGGCTGGACCCCCCACCGTGGCCCTTTTCGGGCCTAGCGTGGTGACCCAGGTACAGCGACACGACCCCCGTGACCATTGCCGCTAGGGGCGTGGCTAGACCCAAGCCCGGGCCGGGAAGGGGGGCGGGGCCGGCGCGCGCGGTCACGCGACCCCTGGCAGAATGGCGGCCTGGGTCCCCAAGCCCGATCAAGCATGTCTCCCGGGATGCAACCAGCAGTCTTTGCAGCCCACTCGGAAGGCTGCTTCTGGGAGGCTGGACCCCTACACGTGGCCCTTTTCGGGCCTAGCGTGGTGACCCAGGTACAGCGACCCGACCCCCGTGCCTGTGCCGCTAGGGGCGTGGCTAGACCCAAGCCCAGGCCGGGAAGGGGGGCGGGCCGGCGCGCGCAGACACGTGACCCCTGGCAGAATGGCGGCTGGGTCCCCAAGCCCGATCAAGCCTGTCTCCCGGGATGCAACCAGCAGTCTTTGCGCCCACTTGGAAGGCTGCTTCGGGGAGGCTGGACCCCCCACGCGTGGCCCTTTTCGGGCCTAGCGTGGTGACCCAGGTACAGCGACCCGACCCCGGGCCCGTGCCACTAGGGGCGTGGCTAGACCCAAGCCCGGGCCGGGAAGAGGGGCGGGGCCGGCGTGCGCAGGACAGTGACCCCTGGCAGAATGGCTGCCAGGGTCCCCAAGCCCAATCAAGCCTGTCTCCCGGGATGCAACCAGCAGTCTTTGCGCCCACTCGGAAGGCTGCTTCGGGAGGCTGGACACCCACACGCGTGGCCCTTTTCGGGCCTAGCGTGGTGACCCAGGTACAGCGACCCGACCCCCGGGACCATGCCGCTAGGGGCGTGGCTAGACCCAAGCCCGGGCCGGGAAGAGGGGCGGGGCCGTCGCACGGGGACGTGACCCCTGGCAGAATGGCGGCCGGGGTCCCCAAGCCCGATCAAGCCTGTCTCCGGGATGCAACCAGCAGTCTTCGCGCCCACTCGGAAGGCTGCTTCGGGGAGGCTGGACCCACCACACGTGGCCCTTTTCGGGCCTAGCGTGGTGACCCAGGTACAGTGACCCGACCCCCGGGCCCGTGCCGCTAGGGGCGTGGCTAGACCCAAGCCCGGGCCGGAAGAGGGGCGGGGCCGGCGCACGGGGACGTGACCCCTGGCAGAATGGCGGCTGGGGTCCCCAAGCCCGATCAAGCCTGTCTCCCGGGATGCAACCAGCAGTCTTTGCGCCCACTCGGAAGGCTGCTTCAGGGAGGCTGGACCCCCACAGCGTGGCCCTTTTCGGGCCTAGCGTGGTGACCCAGGTACAGCGACCCGACCCCCGGTCCCGTGCCGCTAGGGGCGTGGCTAGACCCAAGCCCGGGCCAGGAAGAGGGGCGGGGCCGGCGCGTGGGGACGTGACCCCTGGCAGAATGGCGGCTGGGGTCCCCAAGCCCGATCAAGCCTGTCTCCCGGGATGCAACCAGCAGTCTTTGCGCCCACTCGGAAGGCTGCTTCGGGGAGGCTGGACCCCTACACGTGGCCCTTTTCGGGCCTAGCGTGGTGACCCAGGTACAGTGACCCGACCCCGGGCCCGTGCCGCTAGGGGCGTGGCTAGACCCAAGCCCGGGCCGGGAAGAGGGGCGGGGCCGGCGATGCGGGAAGTGACCCCTGGCAGAATGGCGGCTGGGGTCCCCCAAGCCCGATCAAGCCTGTCTCCTGGGATGCAACCAGCAGTCTTTGCGCCCACTAGGAAGGCTGCTTCGGGGAGGCTGGACCCCCCACGTGCGTGGCCCTTTTCGGGCCTAGCGTGGTGACCCAGGTACAGCGACCCGACCCCCGGGACCGTGCCACTAGGGGCGTGGCTAGACCCAAGCCCGGGCCGGGAAGAGGGGCGGGGCCGGCGCGCGCGGGACACTGACCCCTGGCAGAATGGCGGCCTGGGTCCCCCAAGCCCGATCAAGCATGCCTTCCGGGATGCAACCAGCAGTCTTTGCGCCCACTCGAAAGGCTGCTTCGGGGAGGCTGGACCCCGCACGCGTTGCCCTTTTCGGGCCTAGCGTGGTGACCCAGGTACAGCGACCCGACCCCTGGGACCATGCCGCTAGTATCGTGGCTAGACCCAAGCCCGGGCCGGGAAGGGGGGCGGGGCCGGCGCGAGTGGTGACGTGACCCCTGGCAGAATGGCGGCCTGGGTCCCCCAAGCCCGATCAAGCATGCCTTCCGGGATGCAACCAGCAGTCTTTGCGCCCACTTGGAAGGCTGCTTCGGGGAGGCTGGACCCCTTACACGTGGCCCTTTTCGGGCCTAGCGTGGTGACCCAGGTACAGCGACCCGACCCCCGGGCCCGTGCCGCTAGGGTCGTGGCTAGACCCAAGCCCGGGCCGGAAAGGGGGGCGGGGCCGGCGCGAGCGCAGACACTTGACCCCTGGCAGAATGGCGGCTGGGGTCCTCAAGCACGATCAAGCCTGTCTCCCGGGATGCAACCAGCAGTCTCCGCGCCCACTCGGAAGGCTGCTTCGGTGAGGCTGGACCCCTTACACGTGGCCATTTTCGGGCCTAGCGTGGTGACCCAGGTACAGTGACCCGACCTCCGGGCCCGTGCCGCTAGGGGCGTGGCTAGACCCAAGCCCGGGCAGGGAAGAGGGGCGGGGCCGGCACGCGGGAAGTGACCCCTGGGAGAATGGCGGCTGGGGTCCCCCAAGCCCGATCAAGCCTGTCTCCCGGGATGCAACCAGCAGTCTTTGCGCCCACTCGGAACGCAGCTTCGGGGAGGCTGGACCCCTTACACGTTGCCCTTTTCGGGCCTAGCGTGGTGACCCAGGTACAGCGACCCGACCCCCGGGACCGTGCCAATAGGGGCGTGGCTATAACCAAGCCTGGGCCGGGAAGAGGGGCGGGGCCGGCGCGCGCGGGGACGTGACCCCTGGCAGAATGGCGGCCGGGGTCCACAAGCCCGATCAAGCCTGTCTCCCGGGATGCAACCAGCAGTCTTCACGCCCACTCGGAAGGCTGCTTCGGGGAGGCTGGACCCCCCACGCGTTGCCCTTTTCGGGCCTAGCGTGGTGACCCAGGTACAGCGACCCGAGTCCCGGGACCATGCCGCTAGGCGCGTGGCTAGACCCAAGCCCGGGCCGGGAAGGGGGGCGGGGCCGGCGCGAGCGCAGACACTTGACCCCTGGCAGAATGGCGGCCTGGGTCCCGAAGCCCGATCAAGCCTGTCTCCCGGGATGCAACCAGCATTCTTCGTGCCCACTCGGAAGGCTGCTTCGGGTAGGATGGAACCCCACCCGTGGCCCTTTTCGGGCCTAGCATGGTGACCCAGGTAGAGCGACCTGACTTCCGGGCCCGTGCCGCTAGGGGCGTGGCTAGACCCAAGCCCGGGCAGGGAACAGGTTCGGGGCCTGTGCACGCGGACACGTGACCCCTGGCAGAATGGCGGCTAGGGTCCCCCAAGCCCGATCAAGCCTGTCTCCCGGGATGCAACCAGCAGTCTTTGCGCCCACTTGGAAGGCTGCTTCGGGGAGGCTGGACCCCCCACGCGTGGCCCTTTTCGGGCCTAGCGTGGTGACCCAGGTACAGCGACCCGACCCCGGGCCCGTGCCGCTAGGGTCGTGGCTAGACCCAAGCCCAGGCCGGGAAGAGGAGCGGGGCCGGCGCGCGCGCAGACACTTGAACCCTGGCAGAATGGCGGCCGAGGTCCCCAAGCCCGATCAAGCCTGTCTCCCGGGATGCAACCAGCAGTCTTTGCGCCCACTTGGAAGGCTGCTTCGGGGAGGCTGGACCCCCCACGCGTGGCCCTTTTCGGGCCTAGCGTGGTGACCCAGTTACAGCGACCCGATCACCTTGGTCCGTGCCACTAGAGGCGTGACTAGACCCAAGCCCGGGCCGTGAAGAGGAGCGGGGCCGGCGCGCGCGCAGACACGTGACCCCTGGCAGAATGGCGCCTGGGGTCCCCAAGCCCAATCAAGCCTGTCTCCCGGGATGCAACCAGCAGTCTTCAAGCCCACTCGGAAGGCTGCTTCGGTAAGGCTGGACCCCCCACATGTGGCCCTTTTCGGGCCTAGCGTGGTGACCCAGGTACAGCGACCCGACCCCCGGGCCCGTGCCGCTAGGGGCGTGGCTAGACCCAAGCCCTGGCCGGGAAGAGGGGCGGGGCCGGCACACGGGGACCTGACCCCTCGCAGAATGGCGGCTGGGGTCCCCCAAGCCCGATCAAGCCTGTCTCCCGGGATGCAACCAGCAGTCTTCACGCCCACTTGAAAGGCTGCTTCAGGGAGGCAGGACCCCCCATGCGTGGCTCTTTTCGGGCCTAGCGTGGTGACCCAGGTACAGCGACCCGACCCCCGTTCCCGTGCCGCTAGGGTCGTGGCGAGACCCAAGCCCGGGCCAGGAAGAGGGGCGGGGCCGGCACGTGGGGACGTGACCCCTGGCAGAATGGCGGCTGGGGTCCCCAAGCCCGATCAAGCCTGTCTCCCGGGATGCAACCAGCAGTCTTTGCGCCCACTTGGAAGGCTGCTTCGGGGAGGCTGGACCCCCACGCGTGGCCCTTTTCGGGCCTAGCGTGGTGACCCAGGTACAGCGACCCGATCACCTGGTCCGTGCCGCTAGGGTCGTGGCTAGACCCAAGCCCGGGCCAGGAAGAGGGGCGGGGCCGGCACGGGGGACGTGACCCCTGGCAGAATGGCGGCTGGGGTCCCCCAAGCCCGATCAAGCATGTCTCCCGGGATGCAACCAGCAGTCTTTGCGCCCACTCGGAAGGCTGCTTCGGGGAGGCTGGACCCCCCACGCGTGGCCCTTTTCGGGCCTAGCGTGGTGACCAAGGTACAGCGACCCGACCCCCGGGACCGTGCCGCTAGGGCGTGGCTAGACCCAAGCCCGGGCCGGGAAGAGGGGCGGGGCCGGCGCGCACGGGGACGTGACCCCTGGCAGAATGGCGGCCTGGGTCCCCCAAGCCCGATCAAGCATGCCTCCGGGATGCAACCAGCAGTCTTTGCGCCCACTCGGAAGGCTGCTTCGGGAGGCTGGACCCCCACGCGTGGCCCTTTTCGGGCCTAGCGTGGTGACCCAGGTACAGCGACCCGACCCCGGGACCATGCCGCTAGGGTCGTGGCTAGACCCAAGCCCGGGCCGGGAAGGGGGGCGGGGCCGGCGCGAGTGGTGACGTGACCCCTGGCAGAATGGCGGCCTGGGTCCCCCAAGCCCGATCAAGCCTGTCTCCCGGGATGCAACCAGCAGTCTTTGCGCCCACTCGGAAGGCTGCTTCGGTGAGGCTGGACCCCTTACACGTGGCCCTTTTCGGGCCTAGCGTGGTGACCCAGGTACAGTGACCCGACCCCCGGGCCCGTGCCGCTAGGGTCGTGGCTAGACCCAAGCCCGGGCCGGAAAGGGGGGCGGGGCCGGCGCGCGTGGGGACGTGACCCCTGGCAGAATGGCGGCTGGGGTCCTCAAGCACGATCAAGCCTGTCTCCCGGGATGCAACCAGCAGTCTCCGCGCCCACTCGGAAGGCTGCTTCGGTGAGGCTGGACCCCTTACACGTGGCCCTTTTCGGGCCTAGCGTGGTGACCCAGGTACAGTGACCCGACCTCCGGGCCCGTGCCGCTAGGGGCGTGGCTAGACCCAAGCCCGGGCCGGGAAGAGGGGCGGGGCCGGCACGCGGGGACGTGACCCCTGGCAGAATGGCGGCTGGGGTCCCCCAAGCCCGATCAAGCCTGTCTCCCGGGATGCAACCAGCAGTCTTCGCGCCCACTCGGAAGGCTGCTTCGGGGAGGATGCACCCCCTACGCGTTGCCCTTTTCGGGCCTAGCGTGGTGACCCAGGTACAGCGACCCGACCCCCGGACCATGCCGCTAGGGGCGTGGCTAGACCCAAGCCCGGGCCGGGAAGAGGGGCGGGGCCGTGCACGCGGACACGTGACCCCTGGCAGAATGGCGGCTGGGTCCCCCAAGCCCGATCAAGCCTGTCTCCCGGGATGCAACCAGCAGTCTTTGCGCCCACTTGGAAGGCTGCTTCGGGGAGGCTGGACCCCCACGCGTGGCCCTTTTCGCTCCTAGCGTGGTGACCCAGGTACAGCGACCCGACACCCGGGCCCGTGGCGCTAGGGTCGTGGCTAGACCCAAGCCCGGGCCGGGAAGAGGAGCGGGGCCGGCGCGCGCGCAGACACTTGAACCCTGGCAGAATGGCGGCCGAGGTCCCCAAGCCCGATCAAGCCTGTCTCCCGGGATGCAACCAGCAGTCTTTGCGCCCACTTGGAAGGCTGCTTCGGGGAGGCTGGACCCCCTACACGTGGCCCTTTTCGGGCCTAGCGTGGTGACCCAGTTACAGCGACCCGATCACCTTGGTCCGTGCCGCTAGAGGCGTGACTAGACCCAAGCCCGGGCCGGGAAGAGGAGCGGGGCCGGCACACGGGGACCTGACCCCTCGCAGAATGGCGGCTGGGTCCCCCAAGCCCGATCAAGCCTGTCTCCCGGGATGCAACCAGCAGTCTTTGCGCCCACTCGGAAGGCTGCTTCGGGGAGGCTGGACCCCCCACGCGTGGCCCTTTTCGGGCCTAGCGTGGTGACCCAGGTACAGCGACCCGACCCCCGTTCCTGTGCCGCTAGGGTCGTGGCTAGACCCAAGCCCGGGCCGGGAAGAGGGGCGGGGCCGGCACGCGGGGACGTGACCCCTGGCAGAATGGCGGCTGGGGTCCCCAAGCCCGATCAAGCCTGTCTCCCGGGATGCAACCAGCAGTCTTTGCGCCCACTTGGAAGGCTGCTTCGGGGAGGCTGGACCCCCACGCGTGGCCCTTTTCGGGCCTAGCGTGGTGACCCAGTTACAGTGACCCGACACCCTGGTCCGTGCCGCTAGGGGCGTGGCTAGACCCAAGCCCGGGCCAGGAAGAGGGGCGGGGCCGGCACGTGGGGACGTGACCCCTGGCAGAATGGCGGCTGGGGTCCCCCAAGCCCGATCAAGCATGCCTCCCGGGATGCAACCAGCAGTCTTTGCGCCCACTCGGAAGGCTGCTTCGGGGAGGCTGGACCCCCACACGTGGCCCTTTTCGGGCCTAGCGTGGTGACCCAGTTACAGCGACCCGATCACCTTGGTCCGTGCCACTAGGGGCGTGGCTAGACCCAAGCCCGGGCCGGGAGCAGGAGCGGGGCCGGCGCGCCCAGGTACGTGACCCCTGGCAGAATGGCGGCCGAGGTCCCCAAGCCCGATCAAGCCTGTCTCCCGGGATGCCACCAGCAGTCTTCAAGCCCACTCGAAAGGCTGCTTCAGGGAGGCTGGACCCCCACCCGTGGCCCTTTTCGGGCCTAGCGTGGTTACCCAGGTACAGCGACCCGACCCCTGGGACCATGCCGCTAGGGGCGTGGCTAGACCCAAGCCCGGGCCGGGAAGGGGGGCGGGGCCGGGGCGCGCGGGGACGTGACCCTTGGCAGAATGGCGGCCTGGGTCCCCCAAGCCCGATCAAGCATGTCTCCCGGGATGCAACCAGCAGTCTTTGCGCCCACTCGGAAGGCTGCTTCGGGGAGGCTGGACCCCTTACACGTGGCCCTTTTCGGGCCTAGCGTGGTGACCCAGGTACAGTGACCCGACCCCCGGGCCCGTGCCGCTAGGGTCGTGGCTAGACCCAAGCCCGGGCCGGGAAGGGGGGCGGGGCCGGCGCGCGCGGGGACGTGACCCCTGGCAGAATGGCGGCTTGGGTCCCCCAAGCCCGATCAAGCATGTCTCCCGGGATGCAACCAGCAGTCTTTGCGCCCACTCGGAAGGCTGCTTCGGGGAGGCTGGACCCCTTACACGTGGCCCTTTTCGGGCCTAGCGTGGTGACCCAGCTACAGTGACCCGACCCCCGGGCCCGTGCCGCTAGGGGCGTGGCTAGACCCAAGCCCGGGCCGGGAAGAGGGGCGGGGCCGGCACGCGGGGACCTGACCCCTGGCAGAATGGCGGCTGGGGTCCCCCAAGCCCGATCAAGCCTGTCTCCCGGGATGCAACCAGCAGTCTTTGCAGCCCACTAGGAAGGCTGCTTCGGGGAGGCTGGACCCCCACCGTGGCCCTTTTCGGGCCTAGCGTGGTGACCCAGTTACAGCGACCCGATCACCTTGGCCGTGCCACTAGGGGCGTGGCTAGACCCAAGCCCGGGCCGGGAGGAGGAGCGGGGCCGGCGCGCGCGCAGACACTTGAACCCTGGCAGAATGGCGGCCGAGGTCCCCAAGCCCGATCAAGCCTGTCTCCCGGGATGCAACCAGCAGTCTTCAAGCCCACTCGGAAGGCTGCTTCGGGGAGGCTGGACCCCCCACGCGTGGCCCTTTTCGGGCCTAGCGTGGTGACCCAGGTACAGCGACCCGACCCCCGGGCCCGTGCCGCTAGGGGCGTGGCTAGACCCAAGCCCGGGCCGGGAAGGGGGGCGGGGCCGGCGTGAGCGCAGACACTTGACCCCTGGCAGAATGGCGGCCTGGGTCCCCCAAGCCCGATCAAGCATGCCTCCCGGGATGCAACCAGCAGTCTTCAAGCCCACTCGGAAGGCTGCTTCAGGGAGGCTGGAACCCCACCCGTGGCCCTTTTCGGGCCTAGCGTGGTGACCCAGGTACAGCGACCCGACCCCCGAGACCGTGCCGCTAGGGGCGTGGCTAGACCCAAGCCCGGGCAGGGAAGAGGTGCGGGGCCTGTGCACGGGGACACGTGACGCCTGGCAGAATGGCGGCCGGGGTCCCCAAGCCCAATCAAGCCTGTCTCCCGGGATGCAACCAGCAGTCTTTGCGCCCACTCGGAAGGCTGCTTCGGGGAGGCTGGACCCCCCATGCGTGGCCCTTTTCGGGCCTAGCGTGGTGACCCAGGTACAGCGACCCGACCCCTGGGACCATGCCGCTAGTATCGTGGCTAGACCCAAGCCCGGGCCGGGAAGGGGGGCGGGGCCGGCGCGAGTGGTGACGTGACCCCTGGCAGAATGGCGGCCTGGGTCCCCCAAGCCCGATCTAGCATGCCTTCCGGGATGCAACCAGCAGTCTTTGCGCCCACTCGGAAGGCTGCTTCGGGGAGGCTGGACCCCGCACGCGTTGCCCTTTTCGGGCCTAGCGTGGTGACCCAGGTACAGCGACCCGACCCCTGGGACCATGCCGCTAGTATCGTGGCTAGACCCAAGCCCGGGCCGGGAAGGGGGCGGGGCCGGCGCGAGTGGTGACGTGACCCCTGGCAGAATGGCGGCCTGGGTCCCCCAAGCCCGATCAAGCATGCCTTCCGGGATGCAACCAGCAGTCTTTGCGCCCACTCGGAAGGCTGCTTCGGGGAGGCTGGACCCCTTACACGTGGCCCTTTTCGGGCCTAGCGTGGTGACCCAGGTACAGCGACCCGACCCCCGGGCCGTGCCGCTAGGGGCGTGGCTAGACCCAAGCCCGGGCCGGAAAGGGGGGCGGGGCCGGCGCGCGTGGGGACGTGACCCCTGGCAGAATGGCGGCTGGGGTCCCCAAGCACGATCAAGCCTGTCTCCCGGGATGCAACCAGCAGTCTCCGCGCCCACTCGGAAGGCTGCTTCGGTGAGGCTGGACCCCTTACACGTGGCCATTTTCGGGCCTAGCGTGGTGACCCAGGTACAGTGACCCGACCCCCGGGCCCGTGCCGCTAGGGGCGTGGCTAGACCCAAGCCCGGGCAGGGAAGAGGGGCGGGGCCGGCACGCGGGAAGTGACCCCTGGGAGAATGGCGGCTGGGGTCCCCCAAGCCCGATCAAGCCTGTCTCCCGGGATGCAACCAGCAGTCTTTGCACCCACTAGGAAGGCTGCTTCGGGGAGGCTGGACCCCCCACGCGTGGCCCTTTTCGGGCCTAGCGTGGTGACCCAGTTACAGCGACCCGACCCCCGGGACCGTGCCACTAGGGGCGTGGCTAGACCCAAGCCCGGGCCGGGAAGAGGGGCGGGGCCGGCGCGCGGGGACGTGACCCTTGGCAGAATGGCGGCCTGGGTCCCCCAAGCCCGATCAAGCATGTCTCCCGGGATGCAACCAGCAGTCTTTGCGCCCACTCGGAAGGCTGCTTCGGGGAGGCTGGACCCCCACGCGTGGCCCTTTTCGGGCCTAGCGTGGTGACCCAGGTACAGCGACCCGACCCCTGGGACCATGCCGCTAGGGTCGTGGCTAGACCCAAGCCCGGGCCGGGAAGGGGGGCGGGGCCGGCGCGAGTGGTGACGTGACCCCTGGCAGAATGGCGGCCTGGGTCCCCCAAGCCCGATCAAGCCTGTCTCCCGGGATGCAACCAGCAGTCTTTGCGCCCACTCGGAAGGCTGCTTCGGGGAGGCTGGACCCCTACACGTGGCCCTTTTCGGGCCTAGCGTGGTGACCCAGGTACAGTGACCCGACCCCCGGGCCCGTGCCGCTAGGGTCGTGGCTAGACCCAAGCCCGGGCCGGAAAGGGGGGCGGGGCCGGCGCGCGTGGGGACGTGACCCCTGGCAGAATGGCGGCTGGGGTCCTCAAGCACGATCAAGCCTGTCTCCCGGGATGCAACCAGCAGTCTCCGCGCCCACTCGGAAGGCTGCTTCGGTGAGGCTGGACCCCTTACACGTGGCCATTTTCGGGCCTAGCGTGGTGACCCAGGTACAGTGACCCGACCTCCGGGCCCGTGCCGCTAGGGGCGTGGCTAGACCCAAGCCCGGGCAGGGAAGAGGGGCGGGGCCGGTACGCGGGAAGTGACCCCTGGCAGAATGGCGGCCAGGGTCCCCAAGCCCGATCAAGCCTGTCTCCCGGGATGCAACCAGCAGTCTTTGCGCCCACTCGGAAGGCTGCTTCGGGGAGGCTGGACCCCTTACACGTGGCCCTTTTCGGGCCTAGCGTGGTGACCCAGGTACAGCGACCCGACCCCCGGGACCGTGCCAATAGGGGCGTGGCTATAACCAAGCCTGGGCCGGGAAGAGGGGCGGGGCCGGCGCGCGCGGGTACGTGACCCCTGGCAGAATGGCGGCCGGGGTCCACAAGCCCGATCAAGCCTGTCTCCCGGGATGCAACCAGCAGTCTTCACGCCCACTCGGAAGGCTGCTTCGGGGAGGATGGACGCCCCACGCGTTGCCCTTTTCGGGCCTAGCGTGGTGACCCAGATACAGCGACCCGAGTCCCGGGACCATGCCGCTAGGCGCGTGGCTAGACCCAAGCCCGGGCCGGGAAGGGGGTCGGGGCCGGCGCGAGCGCAGACACTTGACCCCTGGCAGAATGGCGGCCTGGGTCCCGAAGCCCGATCAAGCCTGTTTCCCGGGATGCAACCAGCAGTCTTCGTGCCCACTCGGAAGGCTGCTTCGGGTAGGATGGACCCCCCACGCGTGGCCCTTTTCGGGCCTAGCATGGTGACCCAGGTACAGCGACCGACCCCGGGCCCGTGCCGCTAGGGGCGTGGCTAGACCCAAGCCCGGGCCGGGAAGAGGGTCGGGGCCTGTGCACGCGGACACGTGACCCCTGGCAGAATGGCGGCTGTGGTCCTCAAGCACTATCAAGCCTGTCTCCCGGGATGCAACCAGCAGTCTTTGCGCCCACTAGGAAGGCTGCTTCGGGGAGGCTGGAACCCTCACCCGTGGCCCTTTTCGGGCCTAGCGTGGTGACCCAGGTAGAGCGAACCGACCCCTGGTCCCGTGCCGCTAGGGTCGTGGCTAGACCCAAGCCCGGGCCGGGAAGAGGGGCGGGGCCGGCGCGCGCGGGACACGTGAACCCTGGCAGAATGGCGGCCGAGGTCCCCAAGCCCGATCAAGCCTGTCTCCCGGGATGCAACCAGCAGTCTTTGCGCCCACTCGGAAGGCTGCTTCGGGGAGGCTGGACCCCCCACGCGTGGCCCTTTTCGGGCCTAGCGTGGTGACCCAGGTACAGCGACCCGACCACCTGGTCCGTGCCGCTAGGGTCGTGGCGAGACCCAAGCCCGGGCCAGGAAGAGGGGCGGGGCCGGCACGTGGGGACGTGACCCCTGGCAGAATGGCGGCTGGGGTCCCCCAAGCCCGATCAAGCCTGTCTCCCGGGATGCAACCAGCAGTCTTTGCGCCCACTTGGAAGGCTGCTTCGGGGAGGCTGGACCCCCCACGCGTGGCCCTTTTCGGGCCTAGCGTGGTGACCCAGGTACAGCGACGCGACCCCCGGGCCCGTGATGCTAGGGGCGTGGCTAGACCCAAGCCCGGGCCGGGAGGAGGAGCGGGGCCGGCGCGCGCGCAGACACTTGAACCCTGGCAGAATGGCGGCCGAGGTCCCCAAGCCCGATCAAGCCTGTCTCCCGGGATGCAACCAGCAGTCTTCAAGCCCACTCGAAAGGCTGCTTCGGGGAGGCTGGACCCCCCACGCGTTGCCCTTTTCGGGCCTAGCGTGGTGACCCAGGTACAGCGACCCGAGTCCCGGGACCGTGCCGCTAGGGGCGTGGCTAGACCCAAGCCCGGGCCGGGAAGGGGGGCGGGGCCGGCGTGAGCGCAGACACGTGACCCCTGGCAGAATGGCGGCCTGGGTCCCCCAAGCCCGATCAAGCATGCTCCCGGGATGCAACCAGCAGTCTTCAAGCCCACTCGAAAGGCTGCTTCGGGGAGGCTGGAACCCCACCCGTGGCCCTTTTCGGGCCTAGCGTGGTGACCCAGGGACAGCGACACGACCCCCGGGCCCGTGCCGCTAGGGGCGTGGCTAGACCCAAGCCCGGGCAGGGAAGAGGTTCGGGGCCTGTGCACGGGGACACGTGACGCCTGGCAGAATGGCGGCCGGGGTCCCCAAGCCCGATCAAGCCTGTCTCCCGGGATGCAACCAGCAGTCTTCAAGCCCACTCGGAAGGCTGCTTCGGGGAGGCTGGACCCCCCACGCGTGGCCCTTTTCGGGCCTAGCGTGGTGACCCAGGTACAGCGACCCGACCCCTGGGACCATGCCGCTAGTATCGTGGCTAGACCCAAGCCCGGGCCGGGAAGGGGGGCGGGGCCGGCGCGAGTGGTGACGTGACCCCTGGCAGAATGGCGGCCTGGGTCCCCCAAGCCCGATCTAGCATGCCTTCCGGGATGCAACCAGCAGTCTTTGCGCCCACTCGGAAGGCTGCTTCGGGGAGGCTGGACCCCGCACGCGTGGCCCTTTTCGGGCCTAGCGTGGTGACCCAGGTACAGCGACCCGACCCCTGGGACCATGCCGCTAGTATCGTGGCTAGACCCAAGCCCGGGCCGGGAAGGGGGGCGGGGCCGGCGCGAGTGGTGACGTGACCCCTGGCAGAATGGCGGCCTGGGTCCCCCAAGCCCGATCTAGCATGCCTTCCGGGATGCAACCAGCAGTCTTTGCGCCCACTCGGAAGGCTGCTTCGGGGAGGCTGGACCCCTTACACGTGGCCCTTTTCGGGCCTAGCGTGGTGACCCAGGTACAGCGAACCAACCCCCGGGACCATGCCGCTAGGCGCGTGGCTAGACCCAAGCCCAGGCCGGGAAGAGGGGGCGGGGCCGGCGCGCGTGGGGACGTGACCCCTGGCAGAATGGCGGCTGGGGTCCTCAAGCACGATCAAGCCTGTCTCCCGGGATGCAACCAGCAGTCTCCGCGCCCACTCGGAAGGCTGCTTCGGTGAGGCTGGACCCCTTACACGTGGCCATTTTCGGGCCTAGCGTGGTGACCCAGGTACAGTGACCCGACCTCCGGGCCCGTGCCGCTAGGGGCGTGGCTAGACCCAAGCCCGGGCAGGGAAGAGGGGCGGGGCCGGCACGCGGGAAGTGACCCCTGGGAGAATGGCGGCTGGGGTCCCCCAAGCCCGATCAAGCCTGTCTCCCGGGATGCAACCAGCAGTCTTTGCGCCCACTAGGAAGGCTGCTTCGGGGAGGCTGGACCCCCCACGCGTGGCCCTTTTCGGGCCTAGCGTGGTGACCCAGTTACAGCGACCCGACCCCCGGGACCGTGCCAATAGGGGCGTGGCTATAACCAAGTCTGGGCCGGGAAGAGAGGCGGGGCCGGCGTGCGCAGACAGGTGACCCCTGGCAGAATGGCGGCCTGGGTCCCCCAAGCCCGATCAAGCATGCCTTCCGGGATGCAACCAGCATTCTTTGCGCCCACTCGGAAGGCATCTTCGGGGAGGCTGGACCCCTTACACATGGCCCTTTTCGGGCCTAGCGTGGTGACCCAGGTACAGCGACCCGACCCCCGGGCCCGTGCCGCTAGGGGCGTGGCTAGACCCAAGCCCGGGCCGGGAAGGGGGGCGGGGCCGGCGCGAGCGCAGACACTTGACCCCTGGCAGAATGGCGGCCTGGGTCCCGAAGCCCGATCAAGCCTGTCTCCC